>NC_058080.1:313982630-314282630 GCF_014858855.1 Bufo gargarizans
AATAATTATCCCCACATTCTGGAAGTCAGATTCTCCACCTACACTTCCGCAGTGGACAGATAAAGTTGACTCCTTATATTGTTTAGAAGAACTGGCAGGTTGGGAATCACGATCCCATACCATCTTTCAGATTACTTGGTCCCCCTGGGCAAAATATAGACATTTTGAATCCTAGAAGTTTTTATTGTATATACTTATAGGCATACAGATGGGGTCCCGTCTTCTCGTTTTATTTGAATGTTTTGGCCCTCTCATGCTTACCTCTTAACTCCTCGTCCTTTATTAGACTACAGATCTACCATTAGCATAAATATGCTGCTATATTGAGATACTGACATAGCATCCCCCTTCCTAACATACCCTATCCTTCTCTCCTATTACTGGGTTATGGTTACCGTTACAAGCTAATAATAATTAAGTAGGCTACTGTCATCCTATTGTTTTTACTAGACCTTTGCGTCATCCACCTAACTGGTCTTATTTGCCATGTTATACAAATTATTGTTCTCATTCGGATAAGTTCACTGTTTCCTTGGCCTAACTGTATATGGCTAATTTGCCCTCTGTACCTGCTAATCTAAGTTTTGGTAACCTGTATTTACTCAAGTTATGTTACCAATACAAGCTAATAAATAAGTAGGCTATTGTCAGCCTATTGTTTTTTCTAGACCTTTGCGTCATCCACCTAACTGGTCTTACTTGCCATGTTATCCAAATGAGAACAATAATTTGTATAAGTTCGCTGTTTCCTTGGCCTAACTGTATATGGCTAATTTGCCCTCTGTACCTGCATATCTAAGTTTTAGTAACCTGTATCTACTCAAGTTGTGGTTTTTATATTGTTTAAACTATAATAAAAAGAACTTTGAAAAATTGCTCCTGAAGGTTTACATAGCCTTTAAAGCCTCTGCAATTAAACAGCAAAAGGTGTGGTGCTCTTGCATTTAGAGGATCTGGTGACCCACCTGGGCTTTATCAGTCCCAGATGAGCTCTGAACTGTACAAGAAAAGTGATGTCTGGTCTGAACAATCCCAATTCATCAGCATCATGAATCCAGAATGCATGGTGTCATCATTTCAGGGAGGGTCACAGACATCAAATGTGACGTGCCTATACTGTATAGACTAGGAATAGGCAATTAACTTTATTGACGCAAGTCAATGACAGCACCAGGAGAGAGGGTCCTCCACCCAGGACAGGAAACCTACAGATATTTAAGAAGGAAGGGCCTCTCCATTCTTCAGAGATAAAAGATCACCCAAAATTCATCCTTCTGATCCATCTGAATCTATATGAGTTTAGGGTACTTTCACACTTGCGGCAGAGGATTCCGGCATGCAGTTCCATCGCCAGAACTGCCTGCCGGGTCCAGCAATCCGGACGCAAACTGATGCATTTGCCAGACAGATCCGTCTAGTCTGAATCCCTCCCGTAAAGACTCTAGAATCCAAGGACTGTTGGTAATTTTGGACCAGGCTGGGAGGAAGTCCAATAGTCTTCCTCCCACCCTGGCATCATTGGGGTTGCCTATTTTTTTTTTTTTGCAGAAGCGGAATTCTGGTTTCTGAACAAGAAACCTCTAGATTTAGAGGAGGAAAATTTCCACTGGGAATCTCTCTCTCTGCCAGAAAACTATTATTACACTCACCAGTAATCAGAGTTTTCAGGCACCACAACAGCACCACAGAGAGGATCCGCCCCCAGGGACAGGAAACCTGCAGAATAAAAAGGTGGAGCCTCTCTCCCATCTCAGTGGTTTACAAAACGTGAGACTGACTTCAACCTAGGTTAGTTTATCCAATTATGTAAAAAAATATTTTTTTCTACACCCTGTGCAACTTAACCAGAGACCTGTGAAACACGAGGGAGGGAATAAGGAAGGGTGTTGTCGTGGGGTCTGGAAAATCCGATTACCGGTGAGTAAGAAAGAGAAAAAAAAAAAAATTGCTTACGGGGTAGGGAGGGGGGGTACCACTTGCAGAACCTTCTTCCCAAACAGAAGATCAGAGGCAGAATTTAGTTGGGGCAGATAGTGATGGTAGAAGGAGAAGACCACGTGGCAGCCCTACAGATTTGCTCAATAGAAACATTAGCTCTTTCAGCCCAAGAGGTAGAGACTGCACGAGTAGAATGTGGCTTCAGGGAAAAAGGAGGAAAACTTCCAGAAGAGGTGCAAGCCAGAGAAATAACCGTCCTAATCCATCCGGCTAGAGAACTCTGAGGCCACCTTACCCTTATTTATGCCCGAAAAGAGAACAAAACGCATAGGACTTTCTCCAATCCTTGGTTACCTCTAGATGATGCATAAGGCATCTTCTCACATCTAGGCAGTGGAAAACTTCTTCCTCCTAGTTCTTGGGCAGGAACTTTAGGTAAAAAACTAGGATCTGGTCTAAGAATAACCCTATCCTACTGATAGACATAAAAGAGTTGATAGAGAGCCTGAATTTCGCTAACCCTCCTCACAGAGGTTAAAGCTACCAAAAGGACTAGCTTAAAAAGGTAAGGAGCTTCACTGAACAGGACGTCAATGGTTCAAAGGGATCCCTAGTTAAAGCATTTTACACTAAATTTAGATCCCATGGGGGAAACCTGGTCACCTTAACTGGAATGATTCTGTCTACTGCCTTAAAGAACCTTACCACCCAAGGGTCAATGGCAAAATTTTTCCCCCAGAGGGCTGACAGGGCCGAAACTTGAACTTTTAGGGTACTCTTTGCTAATCCCAGAAAAAAAGGAACTCCAGGATCTGAATGACTGAAGTCTCAGAGGGCAAAGAACCTGCCTTGATCCTTGAAAATTCTAAGAACTTTTTCAAAACCCTAGATGGAACCTGTCACAGCTTTCCTACTTTTTATTAAGGTAGACACTAGAGCTTCCTGTCTAATCAGTAATGACCTTTCAAATTCCAGATCATAAGGTGCAGGCCCCTGACATTTGGATGACACAGTGGGTCCTGCATCAGAAGGTTCGGTATCTCTGGAAGAATCCAGGGATCTGTATAATAGACATGGACCTCAGGAGAAAGAAAAATGCCCTACTTGTCCAGAAGGCAGCTATCAATTATTCTTGCACCCTCGTCTCTGATCTTTTTGAGAACTAGAGGAATAGGCTGGAAGGGAGGAAAAACGCAGCCTAAGGGGTAACTCCATTTTTGAAGAAGAGTATCCACCCCATCTGGGAATTCCTTTGGGTTGAGAGAGCAAAACCTCCCTAACTTTCAGTTTTTCCTGGAGGCAAAAAGATTGATGGAAGGGGCGCCCCACAGCCTGACTAGCTCTGAAAAAAACTGAAGGGTTCAGGGACCATTTTCCCTGTCTCAACCGATAAGTGCTCAGGATGTCCGCCTGGAAGTTCTCCTGGCCTCTTACATGGAGAGCAGAAAGATGACTGACCTTCCCTTCCAGATTCCGGAACAACAGATCTGCTTCCTTCATGAGGGAAACAGATGTTGTTCCCCTCTGATGATTTATGTAGGCTACCGCAGACTGATTGTCCAACCTTATCTTCACAGGTTTTAAACGAATAAAAAGGTATCCCTGCCTCCAAAGCCAGTCTTATAGCTAGCAGCTACTTCCTGTTTGAGGAGAATGTTTTCTGTACAGGTGACCAATGACCTTGAATGATCTGATCTAAAAAGTGTGCTCCCCATCCCCAAGGGCTGGCATCTGTCGTTAAAACTACCGGATCGGGGCGACTCCAAGGAATCCTCTGATTTGTGCAGTCTTCTCACCAGGACAGATCTTCTAACGTCTTCTTTGAGATTACCATCTCTGAGTCCAAAGATCCCCCAGTCTTCTTTAGTGCTAGAATTATCTCTGCCTGTAGCTGTAGAGCATGAAATTGGGCCAATTCTACCGCTGCAATACAGGAGGCCAGTGACTCCAGGACTGACATAGCTTTTTCGAACAGTCTTTGAGATGATTTTAACATCTGCAACTTTGCATGGACACATAAAATCTTCTCTTCAGTCAGAAAAACTCTGGATTATCGAATCCAAGAGAAGACCCAAAAACGCCTGATGAGTATCCGGCACAATTCAAGATTTCTTTAGATTTATCATTGAGCCTAAAGCCTCCAAAATTTCCATCACCCTTTGCACCACCATCATACAGGTCTGCTGAGAGCTTGCTATAATTAGAAAGTCGTCCAGATAGGGCAGGAATAAAATGTTCTCCTTCCTTATAAATGAGGATACTTCTGCTATTACCTTTGTAAATATTCTGGGGGCCATAGACACCCCAAACGCAAGCGGCTGAAATTGAAGGTGAAGAACCCTTCCTTCGACAGATACTGCCACTTTGAGGAACTGCTGATGCAAAGAGTGTATGGGGACGTTATAATACGCGTCTTTCAGATCTAAGACTGCCATAAAACATCTGGGATACAGCTGATTTTACGGTCTCCATCTTTATTTATTTTTTTAAAGAAGATATTTTTTCAGTTTCTTCAGATTTATAATCGTGCGGAAAGAGTTGTCTTTTTTTTTTTTTCCCCAGAAACAGAATAGAACCCCTTCCCCTGTTCTGCCACTGGAACCGGAGTTAGCATCTGTTTTTCTAATAGTTTTAAGACTTCTACCTCCATAGCAGACAAACCCAGAGAAGAACTTTGAGCCTTTGTGACTATGAATTTTTGAGGTCTTGCACGAAAATCTAACTTTAAATCTTCTATGAGCCCTCTGACCCATTCTCCTGCCACCTTCTCCCATGCGGGAAGAAAAAACTTCAGTCTTCCTCCCACAGAATCCCTGGCGTCATTGCTGAGGTGGCTTTATAGGCCGGGAGGTAGACCCCCAAACAGGAAGCCGCCCCCCCCCCCCCAAACACCTTGGATATAGAATTCTGTTTTTTGTCGCTATATTGCCCTCTACCTTGAAATCTAGATGAGGAAAATGAAAGTGATGTCTGGATCCTGGAGATAATCCTGGAAACTTCTTTTTCCTATCTGCAGCTTTTTCTAAGAGAGAATCTAAATCAGGCCCAAATAAAAACTGACCCTGACAAGGAATGCTGCACAGTGTCTGCTTTGAAGACAAATCCCCCTTCTCCAATTCTTTAACCAGAGAGCTCTGTGGGCAGAATTGAAAAGGGAGGATGCCCGCGCAACCAGTTTGACCGACTCTACAGAAGCATCTACAATGAAATCAGCCGCCTTCTGTAAAGTAGACAAACAGGCTAGAATTTGCTCCCTTGGCAACTTATACCTAATCTAACATTCCAACCAGATAATCATAGATCTGGCCGTAACCGTGGTTGCAATATTTGGTCTAAACGCAGAAGCCGCTGCCTCCCAGGTGCCATTTAGACAGGAATCTACTTTCTTATCTAATGGGTTCCTCAGGAACGCCATATCCTAAAACGGTAGCGAAGACCTTTTAGAGATTTTAGATATACCCACGTCAATCTTTGGAGCTTTATCGCAGGAATAGGGTTCTTCTTCAAAGGGGTATTTTCTTTTAAAACCTCTAGGAATAAATGCTTTCTTTTTTCCACTCTCTGTCAATGAGGGCCAACACACTTATGTAACTTTCTCTTGAAGTCCCTCAAATCTGAATCGACCACAGATTTATTATCTTTAACATCTTCTAAGTCCAATGTAGAACAAATAGCCTTCAATAACTTGTCAGTATCTTCCATAGGAAACAGCAATCTACCCTCCATATCATCTTCCGAGGATGAGTCGTATGTTTCTATCACTTCCTCACTATCAGCTGTAGAATCCGCCTCTGACCCCCCAGTCTTCCACTGATTTCTTTGGTCGTTTACATGATTTTAAGGAAACTTTCACTTCTGACCTAATAAGTGATTTTATATTCTTCAAAAAACATGGAGATACCTCTGCCACCGTTTATTGTATACACTGCTGTCACAGCTTCTTGGCATATGAGGAAGATAAGGGACATCTACACAATGCACATTCTTTATTCTTTCTTTTAGCTAAAATTTTCTTAGGCCTTGTCTAAAAAGAAAGAAATAACCAGATATCAACACCATATCATTTGTTGGGCACTTACCCACTCATTCCAACACAGTATCGGCGCAGGGATCTCCCCTTCTGCCAGATCAGGTCTCTTTCTTCCCAATTGCCTCTGATCGGGACCACTTATAAGGCAAGAAAATGGCAAATCAGCAATACATAGACTCGATGTGGAGGAACACGATACCTCACATAGAGGTTCCAAAGGATAGAGGAGATTGAGATGGATAGATAGATATCCATCTATCTCAATCAGTGCAGTACCAGTATAATCCAGAATCCAAGCGAGTGTAGTCACAAAAACCACACCGGAATGTCCCGGCCATCTTGCTCCTTTCGACTGCTCCTGTCCCCTTCTCCCAGAAGGCCAGTGTGTATGGAACGCAAATCCGGCCCCTTCAAACTGGAAGTGCTTCATGTGGCACGCACGCCACACTGGAAGTGACGTCCACCGGATACCTCGCACTACCTCCTCGTCTGGTCCGCACACAGAGAAACGGCCTTCCAGGACACATGATGCCTTCATGGATCCCAGCCGCATGCAGTGGAACGCAACACCCCCCTTGGGGCTGCTTCCCCTTCAACTCCGACACGCATGGCCTCACTCCCCTGGAGGAGCACACGCACCTGCAAGAGCAGGGTGGAAGCCCCAGACAACCACCGGCTCCTGGGGTCCTGCCAGCCCAACCTATGGGCAATAGACCCTAGCAGGTATTTACCACATAGCCCTCCAGAACATTTCTGGGACTTGCAGACTATATGTATAGACCTGAAAAATAAACTGCAGGTCTCCCACTCCAGGGACAGGACACCACTGAGGTGGGAGAGAGGCTCTATCTTTTTATTCTGCAGGTTTCCTGTCCCTGGGGGCAGATCCTCTCTCTGTGGTGCTGTCTTGGGGGAATAGAAAAAAAAACAACAGCTGCCTTGGCAGTAACAGGGATGGATTCTAACAACTGGTCTCTAGGAGTCTTATCCATGATCTGGTCTTCTAACTGCTTAACCCATAAAATAAGGGCCATAGCAGTACATGTGGCCGCAATATTTGGTTTAAGGGAAGCCCCAGCCGACTCGCAGGTCTGCCTCAGAAAGCATTTGCTTCCTGTCCATAGAGTCTTTAAAGGGAACCTGTCACCAGTTTTATGGTGTCCTAACTAAGGGCAATATAAATAAGTGACATTCTCTTAGCAAAATGCTGGGCCACTTTCTTTAATTGACCCAGTCAATCTGCCAACATCTTGTATTGAAAAGCTCCAGCTCATAATGATGAGTCCTGAATATTCATGAGTTCCTGACTCTGCCCGCCTACCTGATTGACAGTTTTTTTCCATATGAATCAGCAGCAAGTGGGCAGGGGAGTGGCTATACCTCTGAATTAAATATACGCTGGACTCAAATTAACTCATTAGCATACGGCATGTGCCAAGTTTGTATATATATATTATGAAGTAACCATCTGTCAAACCAGTAAGTCAATACATCTGAAGTACTTTTTAGTAGTTAATGATTATTATCTAACTAATTATATACAATCAAATATCCACATGACAGATTCCCTTTAAGCTGTCCCAGATCATCAAAAGGCAAAAGACGACCTGCGAGAAACCTTAGCAAATGGCACATCAATTCAAGCGTCAGAGGGGTATTTGCGCTCAACAGACAAGGGAATAAAACTGCGCTTATCTGGAGTCTTTCACTCGTTTGTTATCATGGCTGCCACAAAATTGTGAATAAAAAAAAAACTCTGTACTGATCTTACTTCCTTGGGGTCCTCAATATTCATTGTGACTCTAATGACTTTCAGAAGGTCAACCACCCCTATCCTCCTCCGAGGATTAGTCTGATAAAACTTCCCCACTTTCTACCGCCAAGATATTTTCATCTCAGCTAGAGACGTACGAATAATTCTGCGCAGGAGGAGATCTGTCTTTGCTTCTATGGGCTTCTTTTATAGATTACGGCTATCGATGACGAATGGAGGAGATTCGGAGGACATAGGCGGTGCTGGGCTCCTTCACAGGCGGGCGTGGCTGGGCACCAGGAAGGTTCGTACAGCCCCTTGGTCACCTTACAAGACTAATTTACAGATCTCTAAAATCCTTTTTTAAAGAAAATAAAAGCACACAGCCCTATAGGGCCGGTATATTGCGGACATGCTAGTGGCGATCTAGCCGTGCATGTCCGTATCACTATAGCCTAAAACTTGGTGACAGAATCCTTTAAAGGCATTAGCCACTTCTTCTCTAATCAGCTTTTTCATACACTTGAACAATGAAGGAGACTCCTCCGCTATAGTGTTTTCTATGCAGGGACAACAGAGTAGTTTAACATAGGACTGGGGTAATTTGGTTTTACATAGCCTACATTCCTTATGCTTTGCCTTAGCAGACACCTTCCTGGGTTTATCCTAGACCCATATGTCAAAGGGGAAAAAACCCTCTGCCGTACATAACCTCCAAACCACACCACAGGTGCAGGGCTAGAAGGGTCCTTTTGTGTCTCTCCAGCGTCTTCAATGCTGCCAGAGGTCCAATACACACCTTGGATCCGGACCCTCCCGACAAGGATCCACAGGCTGCTTTAGCTGGGCTTAAATGCGGCCATAAATTCGAATCTCCCGCGCTCCAGCACACTAGGAGATGAAGTATCGTGAGATCACGCTCCCTGTGGTCTTGCGGTACTATGGACTGGAGGCGCTACCTGCACGAACTCTTGCGCCCCCGTCCTCCTACCCGGACGTGCCCTGCGCTTCCTGCCTCAGCCAAAAGTTCACCCAGGAGGCCCCGTTAAGGTATGCCACCCTGCCGCCTCATTCTCAATCTTCAGGGAGCGCGTAGCGGGGAACTCACCCTGCACGCTCCCCAGCTGCTGATTTAACATGGAGAGAAACTACTCCCCAGCAGACAGCTTGTAGTAATCCTCTCCCAGGACAGGAAACCACTGAGGAATGGAGAGGCCCCTCCTTCTTAAATATCTGTGGGTTTCCTGTCCTGGGGGGAGGACCCTCTCTCCGGGTGCATTCATAGGACGTAGAGAGAAAAAAATAATTAGATGACACATTTATTGATCTGCTGTTATATTAAGAAAATAATCGTGAATTCCAGGCAGCCAGAGGTGTGACTCAAGAGGCTATTGGACTATTCTATGTATTGGTTGGTTTTGTGCTAATAAATGCAAAGCTCTTCTGTAGACCTTTTTATGTAGGCCTGTCACACTGTTATCTGAATTCTGCACCTACTATTTTGGGTTTTACCCTACAGATATCATCTCCCTCTCACAGCAACAGTAAACTGACAATGTATTAAATATCTATATAGGAGTTTTTTTTGTTGTTTTTTTTTTACTTGTGCTGACTGCTACAGAAGGACAATATTTTGTGTTTAACCACCTCCCGACCGCTGTACGCACCGATGCGTCCGGGAGGTGGTTGTTTAGTTCCTCCTGGACGCATCGGCGCGTCCTCTCGCGAGACGCGAGATTACGTCACAGCCGGCCCGCGCATGCGCATCGCGGGCCGGCATTTCGCAGAAGAGTATTTCGTCAGCAGCCTGCCGGCCACGATCATTGGCTGGCAGGCTGCTGATTTTTTTAAAAACCAATCAGCAGCCATATAACCCCACATATTAGTAAATATGATGGGGTTATATGGCTGCTGTGCTCCTCTGCTCCTTCTTTTGGTCGGTTGGTTCCAGCAGAGGAGCACACATCACTGTGAGTACCCACTACACCACATTTAGCCCCCAGATCACCCCAATTAACCCTTTGATCACCCCTTTTATCCCCCCCTGTCAATCACTAGTGAAAGGAAAAAAGTGATCAGTGCAAACTGTCACATTTTTTTTCACTGTTATTGACCGTTAGGTTTTAGGTATAGTTTAGGTCCCTTGGTTAGGTAGTTAGCGATCAGTTAGCGCCCAGCCCACCGCACCGCAGTCCGTTATTCGCTGATTAGCGTATCGCTAATCAGCATTTGTACTTTTATAGTATCTGAAAGTGATCAAAACTGATCACGGTCAGATCTATAATAGTACTAGTGTCACTTTAGTTCGCCCTCCACCCAAAACGCAGTGTTTGCCCGATCAGGCCTGATCGGTCGCCCACACGTGCGTTTGCCCACGCCCGCCCCACCGCAGTGACAAAAATTTTTATTTTTTTTTGATCACTGCACATTCACTTTACACGCACTGCGGCGATAAAAAAATCAGTTTTGATATTTTTTATCAACCGCAGCAGCCTCCGGTACTTCGCTAGCCTCCCATTTGTAAGACAGGCTTGCTTTTTTTTTCTTGGGTAGTCTCAGGGAATACCCCGAAATTTAGTTGCCCACATGTCTAACAGGGGGTATTCTTCTGAAGAGGCCTACAGGCTTCTGACCCAGTCGGATGAGGAGTGGGAACCCTCATCTGATGAATCCAGCGGGTCAGAATACGAACCTGTAGAAAGCAGTGGCTCTCTGACCCAAAGTTCGGACGAGGAGGCTGAGGTCCCTGATAGCACCAGGCGTACCCGGCCCCGTGTCGCTAGACCGCAGGTTGCGCAGGATCCGCTTCAAGAGCAGCAGAGTGGGGCTGGTGCTGTCGGATTACGTGGTGAGGCATACACCAGCAGCCCAGCCCTTCCTGGACCTAGTACCAGCACTGCCGTACAACCTGGTGAAGTAGCGAGCACCAGAAGGGCAGTTGAAGCTGGTACGGTGGCACGTGCAGTAGTGACCCCGTCGCAGCCACCGCAAAGACGTGCCCGTAGAGCCCCTAGAATCCCAGAGGTGCTGGCTCCACAAAATTCGGCCCCTCATAGACCATTTCAACCAGAAATTTGCAGATTTGTATACCCGAGCAAAACATCTGCATAGACGAGTCCCTAATACATTTTACCGGGCGCCTTGGCTTCAAACAATACATCCCAAGCAAGCGCGCCCGGTATGGGGTCAAATTGTATAAGCTCTGTGAAAGGGCCACAGGCTATACCCACAAATTTCGGGTCTATGAGGGAAAAGATCAGACCCTGGAGCCGGTCGGTTGCCCTGACTACCTGGGGAGCAGTGGGAAGACAGTTTGGGACTTGGTGTCACCCTTATTCGGCAAGGGGTACCATCTTTATGTGGACAATTTCTACACAAGTGTGGCCCTCTTTAGGCATTTGTTTCTAGAACGGATTGGCGCCTGTGTTACCGCGCGAACTAGTCGCGCGGGCTTCCCCCAACGGCTCGTTAGCACCTGTCTTGCAAGGGGGCAGAGGGCCGCACTGTGTAACGAAGAACTGCTCGCGGTGAAATGGAGAGACAAGCGTGACGTTTACATGCTCTCCTCCATTCACGCAGACACGACAATACAAATTGAGCGAGCAACCCGTGTCATTGAAAAGCCCCTCTCAGTCCACGACTATAACCTCCACATGGGAGGGGTCGACTTCAATGACCAGATGTTGGCTCCGTATTTAGTTTCCCGACGCACCAGACGCTGGTATAAGAAGGTGTCTGTATATTTAATTCAATTGGCTCTGTACAATAGTTTTGTTCTCTACAGTAAGGCTGGGAGAACTGGATCCTTCCTCAAATTTCAGGAAGAGATCATCGCGAACCTCCTGTATCCAGGAGGTTCCGTGGCCCCATCCACCAGTGTAGTTAGCCGTCTACACGAGCGACACTTCTCCAGTGTCGTTGCTGGTACCTCAAACCGACCGCCACCACGAAAAAAATGTCGTGTCTGTAGCAGGAGTGGAATAAGGCGTGACACCCGCTATTTCTGTCCTGACTGTCCCGACCACCCTGCCCTATGCTTAGGGGAGTGTTTCCGAAAGTACCACACACAGGTACACCTAGCATAGGGATCACATCTCACCAGGATAGGCACACAGGGCTATTAGGGCCCATTCACTCACAGCTGCTGCAAACGTCTCCTTTCACATGGGACAAAGTGCATAACGCACTTCGCCACATCTTTGGGCGATTTGCGCTTTGCACATTGACCCATGGGGAAGGAGAGGTTTGTTCTATAAAAGGTAAAAAAACAAAAAATAAATAAATAAATTAAAAAACAGGTAAGCAAACAGGTTAATGTTTAGTTCCAAAAGTTCAAGTTACATGTTCTGTTCCAAAGTTAATAAAATTATTGCGTTGTGGCCTGGTTCTTTTTTTTTTTTTTTTTTGTCTTTTTACCTTCCAGGTGGACCAACCGATCTACTAGCTGCAGCACCGATGTGCATTCTGACAGAAGCATTGCGCTGCTGTCAGATTACACGCAAGTCGGTGTATGCGGCGCTGCAAGACGGTATTTTCTCCTCTGCAGTGACAGATACGTTTGCCGAGGCATACGAGCTGAGGAGGAGGCGGCGTTCCTATGCTTTGGCAAGCACTTTGTATGTATATGTATGTATATATATATATATATATATATATATATATATATATATATATATATATATATATATATATATATATATATATATATATATAAAATCCCGGCAATGATTTATTCATCCACATCGATTGATGCGAATGGAGAAATCTGGTTTGCCAGGGCATACGAGCTAAGTGGGTATGGATGTAGGGCGGAGCTCCTATGTCCTGGCAGACGCCTTTCCCCTCCATTTTTTTTTTTTGGCAGAGATTTTTTCATCCACATTGATCGATGCGAATGAAGAAATCTGTGCCGTTCATTTTTTTCTTTCAGCCCAGAGGCTGAACGGAAAAAAAAATCTCATTAACTGTATGCTCAATATAAGGAGAATAGCAGAAACTCCTAATGCTGGCCATACATGTAATGATTGCGGAGACCCTCAAATGCCAGGGCAGTACAAACACCCCACAACTGACCCCATTTTGGAAAGAAGACACCCCAAGGTATTTGCTGAGGGGCATATTGAGTCCATGAAAGATTGAAATTTTTGTCCTAAGTTAGCGGAAAGTGAGACTTTGTGAGAAAAAAAAAAAAAAAAAAAAAAAATCAATTTCCGCTAACTTATGCGAAAAAAAAAAAAATTCTATGAACTTGCCAGGCCCCTCATTGGATACCTTGGGGTGTCTTCTTTCCAAAGTGGGGTCACATGTGGGGTATTTATACTGCCCTGGCTTTTTAGGGGCCCTAAAGCGTGAGAAGAAGTCTGGGATCCAAATGTCTAAAAATGCCCTCCTAAAAGGAATTTGGGCCCCTTTGCGCATCTAGGCTGCAAAAAAGTGTGACACATCTGGTATCGCCGTACTCAGAAGAAATTGGGGAATGTGTTTTGGGGTGTCATTTTACATATACCCATGCTGGGTGAGAAAAATATCTTGGTCAAATGCCAACTTTGTATAAAAAAAATGGGAAAAGTTGTCGTTTGCCAAGATATTTCTCTCACCCAGCATGGGTATATGTAAAATGGCACCCCAAAACACATTCCCCAACTTCTCCTGAGTACGGCGATACCAGATGTGTCACACTTTTTTGCTGCCAAGGTGGGCAAAGGGGCACATATTCCAAAGTGCACCTTTCGGATTTTGCAGGCCATTTTTTACACATTTTGATTGCAAAGTACTTCTCACACATATGGGCCCCTAAATTGCCAGGGCAGTATAACTACGCCACAAGTGACCCCATTTTGGAAAGAAGACACCCCAAGGTATTCCGTGAGGGGCATGGCGAGTTCCTAGAATTTTTTATCGCAAGTTAGTGGAATATGAGACTTTGTAAGGAAAAAAGAGAAGAAAAAAAAATCATCATTTTCCGCTAACTTGTGACAAAAAATAAAAAATTCTAGGAACTCGCCATGCCCCTCACGGAATACCTTGGGGTGTCTTCTTTCCAAAATGGGGTCACTTGTGGCGTAGTTATACTGCCCTGGCAATTTAGGGGCCCAAATGTGTGAGAAGTACCTTGCAATCAAAATGTGTAAAAAATGCCCTGCAAAATCCGAAAGGTGCACTTTGGAATATGTGCCCCTTTGCCCACCTTGGCAGCAAAAAAGTGTGACACATCTGGTATCGCCGTACTCAGGAGAAGTTGGGGAATGTGTTTTGGGGTGTCATTTTACATATACCCATGCTGGGTGAGAAAAATATCTTGGTCAAATGCCAACTTTGTATAAAAAAAATGGGAAAAGTTGTCTTTTGCCAAGATATTTCTCTCACCCAGCATGGGTATATGTAAAATGACACCCCAAAACACATTCCCCAACTTCTCCTGAGTACGGCGATACCACATGTGTGACACTTTTTTGCTGCCAAGGTGGGCAAAGGGGCGCATATTCCAAAGTGCACCTTTCGGATTTCACCGGTCATTTCTTACACATTTTGATTGCAAAGTTCTTCTCACACATTTGGGCCCCTAAATTGCCAGGGCAGTATAACTACCCCACAAGTGACCCCATTTTGGAAAGAAGACACCCCAAGGTATTCTGTGAGGGGCATGGTGAGTTCCTAGAATTTTTTATTTTTTGTCGCAAGTTAGTGGAATATGAGACTTTGTAAGAAAAAAAAAAAAATCATCATCATTTTCCGCTAACTTGTGACAAAAAATAAAAAGTTCTATGAACTCACTATGCCCATCAGCGAATACCTTAGGGTGTCTACTTTCCGAAATGGGGTCATTTGTGGGGTAGTTATACTGTTTGGGCATTGTAGAACCTCAGGAAACATGACAGGTGCTCAGAAAATCAGAGCCGTTTCAAAAAGCGGAAATTCACATTTTTGTACCATAGTTTGTAAATGCTATAACTTTTACCCAAACCATTTTTTTTTGCCCAAACATTTTTTTTTAATCAAAGACATGTAGAACTATAAATTTAGCGAAAAATTTATATATGGATGTCGTTTTTTTTGCAAAATTTCACAGCTGAAAGTGAAAAATGTCAATTTTGCAAAAAAATCGTTATATTTTGATTAATAACAAAAAAAGTAAAAATGTCAGCAGCAATGAAATACCACCAAATGAAAGCTCCATTAGTGAGAAGAAAAGGAGGTAAAATTCATTTGGGTGGTAAGTTGCATGACCGAGCGATAAACGGTGAAAGGAGTGTAGTGCCGAAGTGTAAAAAGTGGCCTGGTCATGAAGGGGGTTTCACCTAGCGGGGCTGAAGTGGTTAACTTTCAATGGCATTGTAGTGCCAAAATGAAAAAGAACAGCAAAAATAAATAATTGCTTTCTACAGAATGAACAGAATCTAAGAGTTTCAAAAACATACCCCTTTATGATGCAAGTGTCCCTTTAGTGACTGGAATTTGAGGGATTACAAAAAGTGAGGGAGTTCCCTATGCCCCCTGATTGGCACCCAAAGATGCAGTGGAGAGGTACCAAGGGTTAAGCTCATAGCAGCTGGGGGCCTAGGGCATTCCACTGCACAAATAATTTGTTAATGGTTAGTAACACTGTACTACAAAAAAAATAAAGAAATGCACAATGCCGTCCATACAGCCATCACACGATTAATCAGTAACAGACGAGGAAAAGTATGTTGAAATCCTCAGGGCAAACACTGTCTCCTGGGTGTACACAGGAGAAGGCCTTCTAACATACACATTTCATAAGCTAACCATAATTTAAAAGAGACCTTTGGACACATCAAGATTCAAGGAAAAATATTGTGTTTTTTAAATATATACCCAGGCTGTGTCATTAGAGAGGCATGCCCCATGTCTCCAGGACAATAATCTATAACATACTGCATTAACAAGGTCAGACACCTTTACCCCTGGAAACCAAAGATCTACAGCACAGACCAGGGGTCAGCAACTTCCGGCACTCCAGCTGTGGTGAAACTACAACTCCCAGTATGCTCCAACTTAACTGCAAGCTGGTTTACAATGAACTCAATACAGTCCACAGTCTAGTGTAGCCGCTGCTGCTGCCAGTCATTCCACAGTCTAGTGTAGCCGCTGCTGCTGCCAGTCATTCCACAGTCTAGTGTAGCCGCTGCTGCTGCCAGTCATTCCACAGTCTAGTGTAGCCGCTGCTGCTGCCAGTCATTCCACAGTCTAGTGTAGCTGCCTCCACTGGTAAGTCCACAGTCTAGTGTAGTAGCTATTTAGTCTACTGTAAATTCTCTTTATTTTACAGGGGACAATGCAGATTTTTAATTTGGCTATAACTTGGCTTCTAAAGGCACTCTAGGGATATTTTCTTTTAGCTTGGAGCCCTGATTAGAAAAGCAAGATTCATCTGAACGGTTTAGATGTACATATGAATCTCTATAAATACAAAGAAGTTAATTAATTACCCAAATAAAGTGAAAATTATACCTGTTGTATATGTCATCATCCTCGCCACCCCATCCCCAGAAGTTGTTGGGAAATCCATTGATTTTTTCAAATTGTTCTTTGCTTAAGGCAGATACACCTCCAAAATACTGGTTGTATGGTAACCTGAAAAAACAAGCACACCCATAAACACCATTAGTCTATCAGCCTCTGTGAGGAGCAGGACCTTCTGAAACAAATACACAGCCTATTTTAGGTTTTCAGGATGCAGTATTTTTTTTACATTAATGTTTCTTTATTGAGCGATTCCAAAAGCCAGAACTTTCTTTCCAGCCCACACAACTGTATGTGTACAAGGGGTTCTTTCTGTGTGTAGGACCGTATATGCCCTGAGGCGAGAAGAGAATAGAATCTCACATCTGACAGTAGCCAACCTGCCTCTGAGGGGATGGCAGTAATTTACCACTAAGCCTGAAGCCTATGAGGCAGTAGCATAGTGCAAGAGGTTGCGATGACATCATTGCAACTTCCAGTGCCGGGTCTCAGGTGACACAATCATAGTGTCGAATGCCTGCATCCTGAGACGTCATGTGACCGCCTGCACTGGGATGTGGCAGCTCGGAACACAGTCAGAATGCGGTCGAGAAAAGGAGTTAAGTAACTATTTTTATTTTACTATATATGTCGGCATTACTGGGACTACAATACAATTCGCATGGACACACTCCCTTAGCTGCAGCACAAAAGACTCTCCTCCTGAGCTGTGATGGGGAGAGCATGGGCATGCCCCCTGAGCTACAGCACAAAAGACACTCCTCCTGAGCTGTGATAAGAAGAGCATGGACACACATCCTGAGCTACAGCACAAAAGACACTCCTCCTGAGCTGTGATAGGGAGAGCATGGACACACACCCTGAGCTACAGCACAAAAGACACTCCTCCTGAGCTGTGATAGGGAGAGCATGGACACACACCCTGAGCTGCAGCAGAAAAGACACTCCTCCTGAGCTGTGATAGGGAGAGCATGGACACACACCCTGAGCTGCAGCAGAAAAGACACTCCTCCTGAGCTGTGATAGGGAGAGCATGGGCATGCCCCCTGAGCTGCAGCACAAAAGACACTCCTCCTGAGCTGTGATAGGGAGAGCATGGACACACACCCTGAGCTGCAGCAGAAAAGACACTCCTCCTGAGCTGTGATAGGGAGAGCATGGGCATGCCCCCTGAGCTGCAGCAGAAAAGACACTCCTCCTGAGCTGTGATAGGGAGAGCATGGACACGCCCCCTGAGCTGCAGCACAAAAGACACTCCTCCTGAGCTGTGATAGGGAGAGCATGGACACACTCCCTTAGCTGCAGCACAAAAGACACTCCTCCTGAGCTGTGATAGGAAGAGCATGGACACTCCCCCTGAGCTACAGCACAAAAAGACTCTCCTCCTGAGCTGTGATAGGGCGAGCATGACACGCCCCCTGAGCTACAGCACAAAAGACTCTCCTCCTGAGCTGTGATAGGGAGAGCATGGGCATGCCCCCTGAGCTACAGCAGAAGAGACACTCCTCCTGAGCTGTGATGGGGAGAGCATGGACACACCCCCTGAGCTGCAGCAGAAAAGACTCTCCTCCTGAGCTGTGATAGGGAGAGCATGGACATGCCCCCTGAGCTACAGCAGAAGAGACTCCTCCTGAGCTGTGATGGGGAGAGCATGGACACACCCCCTGAGCTGCAGCAGAAAAGACTCTCCTCCTGAGCTGTGATAGGGAGATCATGGGCATGCCCCCTGAGCTACAGCAGAAGAGACACTCCTCCTGAGCTGTGATGGGGAGAGCATGGACACACCCCCTGAGCTGCAGCACAAAAGACTCTCCTCCTGAGCTGTGATAGGGAGAGCATGGACACACCCCCTGAGCTGCAGCAGAAGAGACACTCCTCCTGAGCTGTGATAGGGAGAGCATGGGCATGCCCCCTGAGCTACAGCAGAAGAGACACTCCTCCTGAGCTGTGATAGGGAGAGCATGGACACGCCCCCTGAGCTGCAGCAGAAAAGACACTCCTGAGCTGTGATAGGAAGAGCATGGACACACCCCCTGAGCTACAGCAGAAGAGACACTCCTCCTGAGCTGTGATAGGGAGAGCATGGACACTCCCTCTGAGCTAAAGCACAAAAGACTATCCTCCTGAGCTGTGATGGGGAGAGCATGGACACACCCCCTGAGCTACAGCACAAAAGACACTCCTCCTGAGCTGTGATAGGAAGAGCATGGACACGCCCCCTGAGCTGCAGCAGAAAAGACACTCCCCTTGAGCTGCCAGCTTGATATAAATCTGGCAGAACAATGAATGGGGAGATCTCTGGATCCATGTGAGGTACAGGGCTGGTTCTAGCTTTGTTAGAACAACATCGTCATGTACTATATGATGTCTGATTTTCATGTTTTACATGGGATAACCCCTTAAACTTGCCTCTGGCCAAATATATCATATACTTACCATATATCTAAAGCCAACTTAGGAGCCTGTATGCCATTGATAGGCTTACTGAAGGAGCCCTTTTTCTGTCATGTTCTTTAGGTGCTGCAATTACTATTCAGCCTTCTATTATGCCATCCAGCAACATGGAGAGGTGAATAACCACTGGGACCCAAGTATGCAACATTAACCCTATTCTTTTACTGCCAAGGCATTAACAATGACCGTAGGCCTTCTGCAATGCATTTTACTTACTGTATTGCACTGTAATGAAACCATAAGCTCTCACTGGTGAATGCCATGTTTCCTTTTTTCATATACTGACATTAACTTCTACGCTGCCCAACACCACCAAAGATAATATGATTTACCCCTTTCTTGCCCTAGACCACCAGGGATATAGACATTAACCTATTTTCTGCCCTAGATAACATGCAAGTAAATAAGTGAATAAAGAATGTATGTATATTCCCATACAAACAAGCCATCATGCAGCTATGATGATATATTAAAAAAAAAAAAAAGTTATGGCTCATGGAATGCAGCAATGGACAAAAAGCCTCTGTTTTAAAGGCCTCCAAAAATGGATTACCCTTTGAGCACAGGGGTGAGGAAAATGTGTATACATGTGTAGACTATACATTTCAAAAGCTAACCTGCGTCTTTTTGCACATAAAATCAGTATTTTACTGTAAGACTAAACAGGGAGATATTTACTGCGCAATAAAAACACCAGACTTCTGGCGCAAAATGCTTTGGCTACTGATAAATTTAGGCCTCATACACACAACCATATGCAAGTTGCAGATCCGCAAAATACGGATATCATCTGTACTGCATCCACATTTTTTGCAGACCCACTGACTTCAACGGGTCCATAGTCCACATTTTGAAGACATAAAAAACATGTTCTTTGGATGGAACAGACAAAAAGAGAACATGTCCACAAAATGAAAACCATTAAAGTCTCCAAAAAAAAATATATATATATATAAAATGCGGACAGCACACGGACCACATCTGTATTTTCTGAATCCATATTTTAGTCACTTTTTGCACCCATCTTGACAGTTTTAAAAAAAAAGTGTCTAGAAAAAGGGTTGTGACCAGGAGGAATGAAAAAATGCACAATTTTTATTGCAAAATACTTGGTTAAAGGGGTTCTGCACTTTGTTTTAACTGATGATCTATCCTCTGGATAGATCAGCTTCTGATTGGCAGGGGTCCGACACCTGGGACCCCCGCCGATCAGCTGTTTGAGAAGGCAGCAGTGCTCCAGTAGTGCTGTGGCCTTCTCACTGTTTACCGCCGGCCCACTGACGTCGCGACTTGTATCAACTAGCGTGGGTGGGGCCAAGCTCTGTTCACTTGAATGGAACTTAGTGCGCCCACGCTAGTTTGATACTAGTTGTTACGTGGGCCGGCAGTAAACAGTGAGAAGGCCGCAGCGCTACTGGAGCGCCGCTGCCGTCTCAAACAACTGATCGGCGGAAGTCCCAGGTGTCGGGCCCCCGCCGATCAGAAGCTGATGATCTATCCAGAGGATAGATCATCAGTTAAAACAAAGTGCAGAACCCCTTTAAGCAAGCCAATCAAGAACTGGCATTAGAAAAAGAACCATGTGTCCAAGAACATTCACCAAATTTACCAAGCAGTATACACCACTGTGATAATTCGGAGTAACGCTGGGTTCAGACCTGAGCGTTCTGAAAGGAGCGCACTGTATGCGCGATTGTACGGGCGTTTACAATCGCGCATACAGAGACAAGCGAACACACATTGTTGCGCGTTCCCGAATATCTATGTATGGAAACGCGCGACAAAACGCCCCAAAGAAGCTCATGTACTTCTTGGGGCGTCGGGCGTTTTACTATGAGAACCATTCCCATAGGGAATCATTGGTTTCTCCTTGTTGAGCGTTTTACAGCGCGTAGGAACGCGCTGAAAAACGCTCAGGTCTGAACTTAGGGTTAGTGTTGAGCGAACTTGTGTTTTAAGTTCGTGTTATCAAAGAATCGCGTTATGGTCCGTGGTAGCGGAATCCATAACGCGATTCTTCGATAACCGAACACGAACTTTAGACGCCGAATTTAAAACACAAGTTCGCTCAACACTATTCGGAGTACTTTTTGCCTGTCTACATTTATCCTGTCTAAAATTTAGGAGAAAATCTCCCCCAATGAGTAAAAGAATACAATACAAGCTGTCTTACAATTGTCCCCCATTAGAACATCTAATACAGCACTCGCTAATTATGGGGGTGGTTATCACAATTTGCATAAAAATGAGTGGAATTAATTGAATGAAATGAGTCCTCGCTAGGCGACAATCAAGCTCCTCCCAGTTGGCTGAGAGTAACGGTAGGACAGAGATATCCAACCGATCCTTAGGAACAACTATTTGTATGTGGCTTAAAGAGTGAAAAAATAAAAATCGCCACACTACTGACTTCTGAATTGATGGACTGATTTCTATTGTTAATAAAGTATCAAACAGATTGGTCTGACCTGCAATACCTGGCACAATCTACATACAAGAGTGGCAGTATTTCTGCAATCCTAGATAACCCACTAAACGAACTACCTTTGCGAGAAGGAATGGGAAATAGTCTTATTGTAGTGTCCCATCAAGACACGGCCGCTAATTCCAGAATACTATTAGATCCACGATCACTCCTTTATCCACTGTACCATTCCCATGCAAGTGTTTACTTACATATCCACATCCATACAGCACTATATGCTACATACAGAGCCTTCTGTGCAGCACTTCTATAGACGGCAGGGTATAAGGAGTGTGTGCACAAAATAATCCCTTACCCGAACCCAAATTTATCCATGGATACAGACAAGTGTCTGGGTTGGCTGTAACACTTGTAGATGTTCCGGTCATCCATAGGTATCAGGTCAACGTCGCTGAATACAAAGCAATTATAATCATATTCTTTCAGAGCTTCCATATAGCCAATGTTGAGCAGTTTAGCGCGGTTAAAAGTTTCATCTCCGTCCTTGAAGTGTGAAAAAATGAGAGAAAAAAAATATGTTTTTTAGGGTTCAATTATTTGCCTAAATCCTTTGAAGACAACCCTGATATCTGACCATTATGCATATATCTGCTATATCTGCTGTAGTGTGGTATCACAGGTGTACACAGTGCTAGAAATAGTCACACATTTTACTTTAAATGGACACTACCATCAGTCTTTTTTGCTACATATGTGGTTTTTTTGAGGGTGGATTTTTTATTTAGATATCTTTAACTCGCTATGTTTTCTACTTCTTGGCCTGACTCTTTAAAAGGGTTTTTCCAAGATTTTTTTTTCATCAGTATCTGATCGGTGGTGGCTCGACACCTAGGACCCCCACTGATCAGCTGTGAACACCGCGGCCTTCTGGCAGCTCACCAACCACAGTGCCGTACATTGTATAGCAACTGTGCTTGGTATTGTACTCAGCCCCATTCACTTCAATGGGGCTGAGCTGCTCCTAGGCCATGTGACATCACTGGCCTAGGAAAAGCAGAGAGAAGGCAGTCTCAAACAGATGATCGGCGGGGGTCCTGGGTGTGGGACGAGCACTGATCAGTAGAAAAATCTCAAAACCCCTTTAACGTACTCCTTTACGTGGACTTTTAGCACAGCAGATAGCCTCACTTGACTTTCTCAGTCAGACCATTCACTACAGACAGGGAGTGAAGGGGTGTGAGTGACTTGGTTAAGGCATTACACATTACACTGATGAGTGCAATATTCTTCCTTAACTAGGTATATCAACAGAACAACAGAGCTGTCACTATTACCTCAATTCTACATCTACTATTATATTAGCAGATAACATCTTAATTCTGTGCTGTTACAGAAGAACAATATTTTGTACTTAATATTAAATGGCATAGTACTGCAGAAATGAAGAAAAACTGGCAAAAACTATTCTAAAACACTTTGTTTTCTAGGAATATTGAGTTTAAAAAAATAACCCTTGATGGATGTGTCTCTTTAAAGGGAACCTGTCACCAGGATTTTGGGTATAGACCTGAGGACATGGGTTGCTAGATAGCCGCTAGCACATCCGCAAAACCCAGTCCCCATAGCTGTGTGTGCTTTTATTGTGTAAAAAAGGCAATTTGATACATATGCAAATTAACCTGAGATGAGTCCTGTACGTGAGATGTGTCAGGGACAGGACTCATCTCAGGTTAATTTGCATATGTTTTTTTGACACAATAAAAGCACACAGAGCTATGGGGACTGGATATTGCGGATGTGCTAGCGGCCATCTAGCAACCGATGTCCTCAGCTCTATACACAAAATCCCGGTGACAGGTTCCCTTTAAGCCTCATTTACAGCCACGTTTATGCAAAAATTACATAATCCACATAATTTTCCAAGTGTTTGTTATATCAAATATCTGTAATCTGGAATGACGATTTTCATGCTGACACATCAAAGTGAACGGCGGGAGTGGATAAGAATTTTACAGCATTTATCATCACAAATGAAGGCATCAGTAAGTCCTTTCACATAGGTGTTACAGTCAATTACATGTACCGGCATCTGTCATGTGGGATGGACAAGACTACTCACCCAGTACACGGACTTCAGCAGGGTGCTGACTCTTTCAAAATATCATCGGGGAAGAGAATAATTTCATGACAACACATTTTGATGGCTTTTAAAACAGTTGTCCGGCCACTTCATAAAGAAATGGTGTAAAATAATGAGGTCACACTTGCCTCACCGATCCCCCACGACTTACATTCTGATGCATTCACTGTACTTCTTGGTCCCTCTGAACAAGGACATGTGACTGCTGCAGCCAATCAAGGAAGTACAGAGACAGCAGGGCACCTGGCGAGTGTTGAAAGAGGAGCAGTGGAGGATTGGTGAGGTATTACTACTTTTATTATTTTAACCAAATCTGAATGGTTTATAACATTAAGGGGTCTTTTATTATTAGATATACGCCATTTTTTGACATACATCTGTAACAGATTTCGGTCACAAAGGGCATTTTTCCCGCTCATGCCAGGTCGTAGAAAATGATCTAAATCTAGGCCAGCAAGGGAGCAGATGTAGATTTAGGCTTGCAGTGAATGCAGAGGCCAGTGCATCTATATAACTTAGGCTACTTTAACACTCGCGTTTGGTGCGGATCCGTCATGGATCTGCACAGACGGATCTGTTCAGATAATACATCCGTCTGCATCCGTTCAGAACGGATCCATTTGTATGATCTTTAACATAGCCAAGTTGGAACCTTCATGAACACCACTGAAAGTCAATGCAGGACGGATCCATTTTCTATTGTGCCAGATTGTGTCATAGAAACGGATCCGTCCCCATTGACTTACATTGTGTGTCAGAACAGACCCGTTTGGCTCTGATTTGTCAGACGGACACCAAAACGCTGCAGGCAGAGTTTTGGTGTCGGCCTCCAGTGCGGAATGGAGACAGAACGGAGGCAAACTGATGTATTCTGAGCTGATCCTTTTCCATTCAGAATGCATTAGGGTAATGCTGATCCGTTTTGGACCACTTGTGAGAGCCCTGAACGGATCTCACAAACGGAAAGCCAAAACGCCAGTGTGAAAGTAGCCTAAGTTGCATCATGCACCAGCACAAGGGATATTAAGACCAGTGTCTAAAATGCCAATCTTAATAAAATGACCCCATAAGTGGCCAGGCAACCCCTTCATTTTTTTTGGGCAGAATTTAGTGACCTTTAATTTAACCTATTAAGTTACAGTGCATTCACATTGCAGTGTACAGCAGTTCTATATTCCAACATATCCTAGATAGTGTGCCACTATAACTATGTAAGCATATACTGTCACTTGTCACTGTCAGGCTCCCAAGTAAAAAAATTATAATATACTGTATATGTATCGGTCAGTAGACACTTCTGCAGAGAACAGCATAGTCAACTAAGCTATTCTATACAGCAACAGTATATGAACCAGCATCATGCTCCATTCCTCCCCACCAGTATTTTTTATTTTTTTTGCTTACAGCAATGAAGTCTCATACTTTCCATGTCTGCAAATCACTGGCCTCAGAAGTTACATTCCATACACTGCTGAGGCCAGTGACTCGATCCGTGATCACCTGGTGCGTATGGGACGTCACCGCTGCAGCCTGGAAAATGATGTCAGTGGTGCAGGACCAGAGCAAAATGCTGGGGAGAAAAGTGGTAACTCTCATTTTGTTATTTTACTACATTTACAGCTACTGGGGAGGCATTTTATTTTTCTTTAACTTAAACAACCACTTTAAAGGGTTTTCCAAGTTGATAAGGTCATCAGTATCTGATTGATTGGGGTCAGACACCCAGAGCCCGCCAATGAGCTGTCTGAGAATGAACCAGCGGTCGCAGTATCGCAGTGGGCTTCTCATAGCTTTTCCTATGCCAGTGATGACACATTTATGTGTCACGTGGCCTAGGAGCAGTGAATGAGACACCGAGCACAGCCGCTATACAATGTATGGCACTGTGCCTGATGAGCTGAGAGAAGGCAGCGGCGCTCACAGGAGTATCAGTGCCTTCTCAAACAGCTGATTGTGGGGGTCCTGGGGGTCGGATCCCCACCGATCAGATACACGATGACTTATCCTGAGGATAGACCATCAGTATAAAAACCTCAGAAAACCCTTTCAACTGTATAGATACCATAACAAGCTAATTAGATACACTTTTCTGGCTCTCTGATAATCTGTAATAATACATAATCCAGCACTTGCCCAAATTTAATTAATGCCGAATTGAAACTAAGAACTAAAAAATGAGGCGTTCCACAAAGTCTTCAGGCAGGTAATCCCTGCCAAAACAGGTGACTGCGCCTTCCTACAAGAAACGTGCTGTCGTGAACACTGCTAAATGCAGATTAAGGCACAAGACTCAGATAACATACAATTCCAGTTGGGTGGTTTCTCAGATAGATATCAAGAGCCTACCCACCTTAAAACTGGGACCTTCTATGCCTACCCCATAATCAATGAGAACATCAAAGAAAGCCCCTAATTAGAGAAGAGCATTTATCTCAGCACATCCCAAAAGACAAAGAACCTGTGACAGTTTCCAAGGAACACAATCCTCAGAGAGCTAACAAAACGGACCTTTTGTGTTGTACTAAACCTGTCTTAACCAACAGGTAATTTCCTGGATATAAGGTGCATCACAGCCAATCTTCAAAGACACAAACATTCTTGTATGAAAGGAAGCAGTCTCATCGTGTAGAAGGAAGCAGACTGCAGTAGGCTCATCATGCTCAATAAGCACGTATGAGAACATCTGCCCCGTGTACAGAGAAGTGATACCGCGTGTGTAATGTACAGAAAAGTGTTTGACATCACCCAGCCAAGATATAACATACAGTAGAAGCCGTTTGTCAGGATTAGTTCTTTTCATCTGTACCGTCTTGCAGGTGGGGACAGGAGGGTGAGAAGTCACCACTTTATGGCTGAGCTCTTCAGTATCTCCTCCTGGATTATCTACAGACAGAAAGAGCAGAAGGGAAAGGGAAGAGAGATAGGAAAATACAGATGAGGAAATGGCAGACAGAAAGTCAGTGCAGCAGAGAAAAACAGAACAGCAAAACCGCTCTCCCCTCAGAGTACCTCATTACCAGGACAAGTAACCCGCCCAATCATCTGGAGAAATGCAACAGAAATGGCTGGCTCCTAAAGTGCGCAGGACAATTCAGAAATGGGACAGAAAGGGTTCTGTGGATGTGTGAGAAAAGTAGTGATTGGGGCAGACGAAGGACACTGCATTCAACTACACGGCCCATCACAGATCCATATGGCCGATAGGTCATCACTGCTCTCACAGCGGTATAGCAGCACTACTGACCCTCCACTGTGCCGGGAATCGCAGCACAGCTCTATTTTCAGGTCCATTCACAGGACCATAAGTGGTTTATGGATCCGCAAAAACACAGGTACCAACCGTGTGCATTAATTTAGCGAAACGCACATAGCCCCATGATAGAAATGCCTATTCTTGTCCATGATTGCAAACAAGAATAGGACATGCTCTATCTTTTGATCATTGAAATGAATCGATCTGCACCTGTTCCGCAAAATTGTTACACACCAGGGAGATATATGTTTACATGGTGAGGCGTAAAAAAAAAAAATATACAGACGTGGACAAAATTGTTGGTACCCTTTGGTCAATGAAAGAAAAAGTCACAATGGTCACAGAAATAACTTTAATCTGACAAAAGTAATAATAAATTAAAATTCTATAAATGTTAACCAATGAAAGTCAGACATTGTTTTTCAACCATGCTTCAACAGAATTATGTAAAAAAATAAACTCATGAAACAGGCATGGACAAAAATGATGGTACCCCTAACTTAATATTTTGTTGCGCAACCTTTTGAGGCAATCACTGCAATCAAACGCTTCCTGTAACTGTCAATGAGACATCTGCACCTCTCAGCAGGTATTTTGGCCCACTCCTCATGAGCAAACTGCTCCAGTTGTGTCCGGTTTGAAGGGTGCCTTTTCCAGACTGCATGTTTCAGCTCCTTCCAAAGATGCTCAATAGGATTGAGGTCAGGGCTCATAGAAGGCCACTTTAGAATAGTCCAATTTTTTCCTCTTAGCCATTCTTGGGTGTTTTTAGCGGTGTGTTTTGGGTCATTGTCCTGTTGCAAGACCCATGACCTGCGACTGAGACCAAGCTTTCTGACACTGGCTAGTACATTTCTCTCTAGAATTCCTTGATAGTCTTGAGATTTCATTGTACCCTGCACAGATTCAAGACACCCTGTGCCAGACGCAGCAAAGCAGCCCCAGAACATAACAGAGCCTCCTCCATGTTTCACAGTAGGGACAGTGTTCTTTTCTTGATATGCTTCATTTTTTCGTCTGTGAACATACAGCTGATGTGCCTTGGCAAAAACTTCGATTTTTGTCTCATCTGTCCACAGGACATTCTCCCAGAAGCTTTGTGGCTTGTCAACATGTAGTTTGGCATATTCCAGTCTTGCTTTTTTATGATTCGTTTTCAACAATGGTGTCCTCCTTGGTCGTCTCCCATGTAGTCCACTTTGGCTCAAACAACGACGGATGGTGCGATCTGACACTGATGTTCCTTGAGCATGAAGTTCACCTTGAATCTCTTTAGAAGTCTTTCTAGGCTCTTTTGTTACCATTCGGATTATCCGTCTCTTAGATTTGTCATCAATTTTCCTCCTGCGGCCACGTCCAGGGAGGTTGGCTACAGTCCCATGGATCTTAAACTTATGAATAATATGTGCAACTGTACTCACAGGAACATCTAGTTGCTTGGAGATGGTCTTATAGCCTTTACCTTTAACATGCTTGTCTATAATTTTCTTTCTGATCTCTTGAGACAGCTCTTTCCTTTGCTTCCTCTGGTCCATGTCGAGTGTGGTACACACCATATCACCAAACAACACAGTGATTACCTGGAGCCATATATATAGGCCCAATGGCTGATTACAAGGTTGTAGACACCTGTGATGCTAATTAGTGGACACACCTTGAATTAACATGTCCCTTTGGTCACATTATGTTCTGTGTTTTCTAGGGGTACCATCATTTTTGTCCATGCCTGTTTCATGAGTTTATTTTTTTACATAATTCTGTTGAAGCATGGTTGAAAAACAATGTCTGACTTTCATTGGTTAACATTTATAGAATTTTAATTTATTATTACTTTTGTCAGATTAAAGTTATTTCTGTGACCATTGTGACTTTTTCTTTCATTGACCAAAGGGTACCAACAATTTTGTCCACGTCTGTATAATTATGGTGAAGATGAGCATGAGGTAAGCAACTACATGAGCATATTTGTTAAACTAATTCCGGAAAACCCGTTTAACCCCTTCAACCACGTACAGGTGGTGGAAGTAATAATGTATTGAGCGGTGAGCCCGCTCCATAAGCAGCAGGTGCTTGCTGTATCATACAGCAGACAACCAGCCGCAATGATGGGGAATGGCGATCCCGACAAACCTAGTCATTTAACCCCTTAGTTACCACAATTAACGCTGATCGCGGCACCTGTGAGGCAAGGCAGATGGATGCAGCTCCCTTTGCCTTCCGAATGGAGTCCCTACAGTATAAATTGCGGGGCTCCAGTCTGGACGCTTGTGAAGCCTTTCAGACCTGCCATAGTAAGCTTGGGAGCATGTGAATATCCTACTAGATCTCTATTAGGGTGACTAGGACAAGGGATGAAAAGGTCACAGGTTCTTATTAAATAAAATGTAAACAAAATAAAAAATATTAAGGGTTTAAATCGCCTCCCTTTCCGTAATTTACATATATTAACAATAAAAAAATTAACATATCGGTTAAGGCTGTGTCTGAAAATGTCTGAACTGTCGAAAAATTCCTGTGTGGTGAACACCGTAACGAAAAATAAACAGATCTCCCCCGACAAAAAAAAAATATTGAACAGTGATAAAAAAAAATGGTACCAATAAAAACTACAGTTTGTCCCGCAAAAAGCCCTCATGCAGCTTTGTGAATGGAAAAAAAAAAAAGTTAAAAAAGTTATCGATGTCAGAAAATGTTGATGCAAAGAATTTTTTTTCCAAAAGGTTTTTATTTTTTTAATAGTAAAAAAAAAAAAAAATATACAAGTTTGGTTTTGCTGCAGAACAAGGACGTCATGTCATTTTTAGTGCACAGTGAACGGCGTGACATCAAAAATCACAAAAACCATGGCGGAATTTAGTTTTTTTTTCTATTTAACCCCACAAAGAGTTTTCCTGTTTTCCAATGCAAACATGCAAAATTAAATGGTGCACTTAAAAAATACAACTTAGGCTACTTTCACACTGACGTTTTTGCTTTCCGTTTGCGAGATCCGTTCAGGGCTCTGACAAGCGGTCCAAAACGGATCAGTTTTGCCCTAATGCATGCTGAATGGATAAGGATCCGCTCAGAATACATCAGTTCAGTCTCCGTTCCACTCTGGAAAACGCTGCCTGCAAACGGATCCGTCCTGGCACAAAATGTAAGTCAATGGGGACTGATTCGTTTTCACGGACACAATCTGGCACAAAGGAAAATGGATCCGTCCTCCATTGACTTTCAACGGTGTTCAAGACTAAACCGTCTTGGCCATGTTAAAGATAATACAAACGGATCCATCCAGAACGGATGCAGACGGTTTTTATTATCTGAACGCATACGTCCATGACGGATCCGCACAAAACGCGAGTGTGAAAGTAGCCTTATCCCGCAAAAAATAAGCCCTCATATGGCTATAAGAATGGAAAATTAAAATGTTATGGCTAATGGAACGAGAGGAGGAAAAAAAAAAAAAGAAAATTCAAAACAAAAAATGGGCCCGGTACTTAAGGGGTTTATTTAATCATAATTATATAGCGTTAACATATTCCGCGGCGCTTTAGGGACACTAGCTTCACTCTGTTCCCAATGGGGCTCTGAATTTAAGTGTCTAAATCAGCATATAGACATTCCCAGCACTTGTGTGTCTATTACCATTTGCTCCTGTAACACAAACTGATGTAGTGGATTTGTATCGAGTGCCCTGCACTTCTATTCTCTAAAGAGTTACAGGATATCATATGATAGGAAGTAGTTCATGCTGTCATCAATATTGGCTACACTCCAGGAAGCAAAGCATGTTCATATGTAACCCTGCAGACGCTCCTACTATAATGTAGTGCAGGGCAGCAGTCTTATTAGATAAGAGCAAGACAGAAGACAGAGACTGTCCTGCTACTTCTTATCTCCAGCCGCCTGGTGCTTCCAGATCCTCCTGCCAGAAGAAAGGGGGGAATGCAACACACCCTGAGGACAGGGCAGAGCAATCTGAGCACGTACATTCTACTTTACAACAGATGCACACGCTTACATTGTATTGCCAGGACCAAAGTGCACATGGGTCATTAAACTAAACTAATCTATTTCTTGTCATGTCATTAGAGTACACACAGCGTCCTCCGTTGTGGCATGCAAGTGGGTTCTGTTTGCAATTTGATGGCTACGTGGTTTGGCGAGTAAGGCCTCATGCACACGACCGTTGTTTTATTCCGTGTCCGTTTTTTGTGATTTTCAATGGGTCCGTTGAAAACTCTGCTAATGCACCGTTTTCCATCTGCGTCTGTGATCCGTGGTTCCAGGCCTATTATTACCTATTAAATATAACCTGTCCTATTATTTTCGTGGAACACTGTTTGCGGCCCCATTCAAGTAAACGGGACCGCTAAAAAACAGAGAGGCTCACAAGATTGTCATCCGTGTATGTTTTTTTCCTATCATTTGCATGGCAAACCTGTCTTAGACTTTTTTTATTTTTATTTTCCTTCATGCCTGGTGGTCCTCCAAAAATAAGACACACGGAAACAAAAACTGAAACGGATCACAGAACAACGGAACCCCATTTTGCGGAACGGAACACAACGGTCATGTGCATGAGGCCTAAACCTGTAAAACAATGAAGAGCACCCCTTGCCGTTTCTAAGTAAAAAAGCACTGTGTGCATCCGAAAGGAGACGAGCTCACAAAAAGCTCTCCCGTGTATATTCCAAAATCAAGAAAGGGACGCACTCGCTGTTTGCATTAATCCATCATTAGTGATCCAGTAAATGCACTTACTGGTTCACCAATTATGGATTTCACTTGATTTGCACCCTGCAAACAGCAAGCGCTGCTGCCCTCTCTTACTTTTGTAAAAGTCACTCAGCCAAGAATAAATGAAACAATTCACCTGCCAACCAGCTGCTATGTGGGACCATACACAATGAAACAGCAGTGATGTAGTCACGTGCACATCTCCCCCAACCCCTCCATAAACATGCATGCTCAGCCAACTGCCCGATCCTCATCTCCCTGGACAGCAGCCAGCGCCATGTATCTACTGTCTATGGACAGGCTAGTTTCAGAGGGCAGTAATATTGCTCTTTACAGTAACAGTATATATAGCGCCATAGGTTGGAGGCAGTCTAAACAAAGCAGAAAAGCAAACTATTCTTCATTCTGACAGGATCTTACCTAGGATTAGGACTTGTCTAACATGTAGTGTTTAATTTGCTCACCATTAATAAAAGCGTACCTTCCCCCTATACATGCAAGCCATTAATGAAGCCTGGTTAAGGGTCCTCCCTCGCTCCCATTACCACATGTGCAGGGTCTACTAAACACACACTGCGCCTTTCACTTCATCAGGAAGGTTACAAGTGAACAATATCAGTCACTGGAATATTTCTGTAGAGTGCACACTACTTAGGCTGCTTTCACACTGGCGTTCTGGGTCCACTCGTGAGATCTGTTTCAGGGCTCTGACAAGCGGCCCAAAACGGATCAGTTCAGCCCCAATGCATTCTGAATGGATAAGGATCCGTTCAGAATGCATCAGTTTGGCTGTGTTTGTTCTCAGTTGCGTTTTTTCAGACGGTCACCAAAACGCAGCCTGCAGCGTTTTTGGTGACCATCTGACTATGTGGAGCCTAACGGATCCGTCTAGACTTACAATGTAAGTCAATGGGGACTGACCTGTTTTTCACTGATACAATATGGTGCAATTGAAAACTGATCCGTCCCCCATTGACTTTCAATGTAAGTCAAAACTGATCTGTTTTTTTATGAATAATGCAAACGGATCCGTTTGCATTATCGGTGCAGATCCGTCTGTGCAGATACAAGACGGATCCGCACCAAACGCGAGTGTGAACGTATAACTGGTAAGTAACGTCTCCCCTTTAACAAAAAGACCCCAACTTAAAACAGGCAACTTGGATTGGATTTGGGGGATACTATCTCTCCTTAGGGAGAGCGCCTTCATCGGTGTGAGGAGGCTTTTAAGCCATACATGCTCTTCTGGAACTGGGAAGAAAGAAATGCAAATTAGCTTGCATTTGCAACTTTTTAAGCGCCATTGAGCCAAAATCTAGGCACAAATGGTGTTTCTACGCTACCCTTGCCATTTTGCCCAAAAGAGGGCTTGGTGAGTGCAGGGCCAGAGGGCCCGGTGAATTTATCTTCTTTTATGCCAGTTTTCTGGATCTGACACCCCTGGACCCCCGCCGATCCGCTGTTTGAGGTGGTGCTCCAAGTGAATGGAGCAAGTACTTGTAATTACACTCGCTTCCGAGACGACCTGCAGTGAAATGAAGAGGAAATAGTGCTCGCAGGGAGTGCCGGGAGTCGCATAGTCCCAAGTTAACAGGAGTAGATTAGAGATAGATCTTTAGGATAAGTAATGAGCCATAAACTACTAATTATGGACAGGGCGGAGAGATCAATCCCTAGATAATGTAAGTAGTCCAAATGAATATAGGGGGTGTAAGCTTAGGAGCTCTGGGGTAGAAAATGTGTGTGAGCTGGTCCAGATGCAAGGATATACAACATCTTAGGCTGGGTTCACACCGGCGTGTCCGGATTAGGTCCGGTGTATTGCGGCAAACCAGCGCCATTAGGTACGCAATTACAGTCAGTTTTGACTGCGATTGCGTTCCGATGTTCAGTTTTTATCACGCGGGTGCAATGTGTGTTGCACGCGCGTGATAAAAAAAAAATTAAAAAAATTTAAAATTGACTGTGGTACCCAGACCCAAACTTCTTCACAGAAGTTCAGGTTTGGGTTCGGTGTTGTGTAGATGTTATTATTTTCCCTTATAACATGGTTATAAGGGAAAATAATAGCATTCTGAATACAGAATGCATAGTAGGTGATCAATTGAGGGTTAAAAAAAATAAATAAAAAAAAATGAACTCACCTTCTCCTCTTGATCGCGTAGTTCCCGGTCTCTTCTTTACTTCTTTAATGTTGAACTACTGGCTAGGACCTGTGGTGACGTCAGATCACATGTGATTGGAGCATGTGATCTGACGTCACCACAGGTCCTAGCCGGTAGTTCATCATTAAAAAAGTAAAGAAGAGACCGGGAACTACACGATCAAGAGGAGAAGGTGGGTTAATTTTTTTTTTAACCCTCAATTGATCACCTACTATGCATTCTGTATTCAGAATGCTATTATTTTCCCTTATAACCATGTTATAAGGGAAAATAATACAGTGAATAGACTGTCACCTAGCAACCATGCGTGAAAATCGCACCGCATCCGCACTTGCTTGCGATTTTCACTCAGCCCCATTCACTTCTATGGAGCCTGCGTTGCGTGATAAACGCACAATATAGAGCATGCTGCGATTTTCACGCAACGCATAAGTGATGCGTGAAAATCACAGCTCATGTGCACAGCCCCATAGAAATGAATGGGTCCAGATTCAGTGCGGGTGCAATGTGTTCACCTCCCGCATTGCACCCACGCGGAAATCTTGCGCGTGTGAACTCAGCCTTAGTTCCATGTAACCAAAGAGTGCATGTGCATACAGTGCATTGAAGTATTCACACACGTGGACTCTATTTACTAGTTAGGTGACTTCTGAAGGCAATTGGTCACACTGTACAGGGGGCCGAATAAAAAAAAAATAATAATTTAAAATGGCATTTTCTTTTTCACGCATACTTGCTACTTTGTGTTGGTCTATCACATAAAACCCTAAAAAAAAAAAAAAAAAAAAAAAAAAAAAATACATTTAAGACCTCATGCACACGACGTGGTGTGTTTTGCAGTCCGCAAATCGCAGATCCGCAAAACACAGATGGCGTCCATGTGCATGTGTGTCCGTTCCGCACAGACAGCCTTTAATATAAATGCCTATTCTTGTCCACAAAGCTCGGACAAGAATAGGACATGTTATATATTTTTGTTGCGGGACCACGGAACGGACCAAAACGGCGACTCGGATGCGGACCAAAACGACGGCTGTGTGCATGAGGCCTACGTTTGTGGGTATAACGTGAAAAAAAAAAAAAAAAAAATGCAAAAATAGAACATGGGATAGGACAGTTCTATAGAGGGCAGGACATTCCGTTCCACAAAATGCAGAATGCACACGGCTGGCATCTGTGTTTTGTGGATCCACAATTGGCCATGTGCATAAGCCATTAGGGTTAGGTTTGCAGCTACATGAGTGTTATGGGCCGACCATTGAAACAATCATCACTAACCAACGTTACTAGTTATGCTGGCTAGCGATGATCTGGCGGTGAACACCGCCCACCCGATGAATGCAGCACAAAAAATCATCATTTCCCAGTGGTAGATTGTGCTGTGTAAACACGATCTGCTGCCGGGAAACAAAACCGTATGGAGAAGACAAGCTTTTTTGGCATTACCCTACATAAGATCCATAACTTTACAAGTATTTTTCTGTCAAGTCAGCTGTGTGAGTGCTGGTTTTATGCGGGACAAGCAGTAGTTTTTATTGGTACATATTTCTTCTTTGGATCGCTTTCATGCCATTTTTATGGAAGTTGAGGTGACAAACAAATGCTGTTTCGGATAAGTAACGTGATCCTTATTTTCCGGTATCGAGCCCCTCTGATGGAACTCAATACCAGAAAACAATAACGCTAGTGTGACAGTACCTTAAAGGGCTTCTATCACCCCACTAAACTCGATGCGCCGATTAAGTCTTCTCTTTCAGTGACGTCATCTGCGCAGGCGCACAGAGGGAGTGCTGAGGAGACTAGCCTCCTTATCTCACAGCGCCTGCGCCGAATCAACACAGGTGCGCGATTTTTGAAATGCCTACAGGGCCGGCCGGAGGAGGCGGTTTTCTGCGGCTGCTACCAGCAAGTAGACGCCCTACTTGCTGGTAGACAGGTAATTAGCATATCTTAAAAGTATGTTTTTTGCTAAATCTACTGAATGAAAATTATTAAGAACATAATGTATGGCAATATCGCAGGATAGGGATTATAAGTACACAAAAAATAATAATACGATTAGTGGGGTGACAGAAGCCCTTTAAAACACAGTGACTGGTTACCTTTGAAGCTTTTACACATCCCTGAAAAAACAATGTTCGGAAACATGATTGACATACTGCGCCTTAATAAAAAGGGAATTGAATGAGACTACACTTAACAGAACAATCACCATCTTATGTATATGAAGGCCTCTTGGATTTCAACATGCTCAAACCTGTGTGAGGTAAGGTTACTTTCACACTGGCGTTTTGGTTTCAGTTTGTGAGATCCGTTCAGGGCTCTCACAAGCGGTCCAAAACAGATCAGTTTTGCCCTAATGCATTCCGAATGGATAAGGATCCGCTCAGAATGCATCAGTTTGGCTCCGTTCTGCTCTGGAGGTGGCCACCAAAACACTGCTTGCAGCGTTTTGGTGTCCACCTGACGATGCAGAGGCAAACTGATCTGTTTTCACTGGCAATAGAATACGGATCCGTCCCCCATTGACTTTCAATGGTGTTCAAGAAGGATCCGTTTTGGCCATGTTAAAGATAATACAAACGGATCCGTTCTGAACGGATGCAGATGGGTTTTATTATCTGAACAGAAGAGTTTGTGCAGATCCACGACGGATCCGCACCAAACGCTGACAGCACCACTATGCATCTACACTTGGCAATACTGAATGTGCATGTCTGTGGTGGAATTAGGAGCAATAGCTGTTAGCTGATCTTGTGTGGCCAGCTTTCATTTTCTTCTAACCCCTTCACTTTTCATCTAGCAGTGTAACCGACGTTCTGTTTTTATTTGTGTAATGTATACAGGCAGCGACACTGACCATTTTTGTAATAGAAGTGTATGATTTCAGTAATTTATATTAGAAAAATAGCTCTAAAGTAGCCCATGTTGAGCCTTGGCAACATCCCAGTCTTCTGTTTACATAGCAGTGGAGACTTGCTCAATACGGACTGCTATGTAACCAGAAGACAGAGGAGAGTTGCTAAGGGTCAAAATGGGCCATTTTAGAGCTATTTTCAAATGGAAATGTACGATTTCAGTAATTAAAGTATAGTACAAAAAGGGTCAATATCACTTCGCCTATAAATAAAAACAGAACGGCAGTTACACTTTAAAGGGGTTTTGTCACTTCAGCAAATGGCATTTATCATGTAGAGAAAGTTAATTCAAGGCACTTACTAAATGTACTGTGATTGTCCATATTGCCTCCTTTGCTGGCTTGATTCATTTCTCAACATTATACACTGCTCGTTGTTTATGACCACCCCACAATCCAGCAGTAGTGGTCGTGCTTACACAATATAGGAAAAAGCGCTGGGCTCTCCGATGGCCAGGACCATGGAAGTGCACATAGGCTGGCTTTTTCCTTTAGTGTGCAAGCATGACCACTATTGCTAGATTGTAGGGTGGTCGTAACCATGGAAATGAACAGTGTATAATGTGGAGCAATGAATCAAGCCAGCAAAAGAGACAATATGGACAATCACTATACATTAGTAAGTGGCTTGTAATAACTTTCTCTACATGATCAATATGAGACAACCCCTTTAAGCTCCATCCCCAGTTAACTGCTAGATGAAAATTGAAAGGGTTAGAAGAAAATAAAAGCCAAACATCGTTCAGCTAACAGCTATACGCAGTGCATTTCCAAACAGTCGTTCCGTCTAGTTCAGGGGAGCTCAACAGGGTAAGGGGCCCCTATTCTTGTGATCGGTGGGGGTCCCAGCAGTATGACCCCCACCGATCTAATGGTTATAACCCATCCTGCGGATAGGAGAACGTTCTCCAACTAGAATACCCCTTTAATTCCTTTAGTTTCTTGTACTGCAGACAGAGCAGAGGAGTTCAGCTTCTTCTGTGGTCAGTTGTCTTAAAGCCAGACACAGGACTGTGAGGAGGGGAAAAGGGCTGGAACACATATACAGAATAATTAGCCATACATTTTTTAGGGCTGTATTACACACACAGATTTTCTGACCTATCATTGGTCAGATGGCCAATTACACACACAGATCTTTTGTTATACACAACTATTGGTCTGATTGCACAGAGATTGGTCAGATAATTTGCTGCTGTAGTACAGCACTCTGGGGCAAACTGGGAACTTAAAGTGTCCCTGGAAGCAAATCCTAAAAGTGGCCCCCTGTTATTGGGGGGGGGGGTTCAAATTGACAGAAGGCAGGGAAAAACAAATAGGTAGGGTCAGCAATACGATCATCAGGACCATATACCACAGTGCAGCACAACATATTGCCCCAAAAGCTGTCTCTTTGTGGTGGCCATCAATACATACCATTTTCCATCCTTCTCTTCCAGTCGTCTCCTATTATGATAAGGAGCAGGGGGTTTAGGAGAGAAGATGTGGGCCACAGCAGTTCAATATATGAGGGCATGTGGGTCGCTGGCCGGGTACATGAGTATCTGATTCTCAAAGAGTTAATTACCACAAAGCTCATTATGTACCCTGCCAGCAGCAAAAAGGGGGACTTGGGTGGCCCCCTTGGCATCAGCCCACCGGGAACCCTACCTGTAAGGTCTATGGCCAATCCGCCCCTGACAGCACTACGTTAGATCACAATGTGAGGCAAAACCGAATCAAAGGGAACGAGAGTATTCCTTAATATTAGGGGTGCTAAGGAACTACTCATGAAGTTAGTTTCCCATTATTTCCACATCATTTCTTGTTCCACCACACACTGGAAGCTTCTTCAGCAGACAATAAATGTAATTTTACCAAGCAATAAAAGTTTATGCCCATCCAAGTGCACTCAGGACTTAACCAGGAGCATGTGCACAGAAGACTATAAAGGCATAGTAAATGTTCAAGACCGGGAATACGTAGTGTAAAGCTGGACAGCTACAAGCAATCAAATTAAAACAGAGGATGAGGATATCAATCTCCCCTCACACATATATTGCCCTGTGAAGCGATGTTTCACTAACAAACGTGCTGTCAGGATAACTTACCATACCGAGCTCATTCGTAAAGAATGGTTTCATCAGGACATCTATGCTTCTTACACCTAACTTCGATGTCACAGAGGGTCCACCCACTTCCCATGACTCGGGAGCTTGTTAGCTGTGGGGAGCTCTCGCTCATTTAAGGTGGATTTACATGGGGCAAGGAGAGGTCGATTGTTGGGAAGGAAGCGTCCTCCCTGACAGTCGGCTGCTCAGTAAGTGGAGGTGAAGCACTGCATTTACAAGCAGCGAACACCTCCACAGTATGAGGATGAGCAATGGCTGCTTCCATCACTCATCCCCATACAAGTTCATTGCTCCTGGGCCATGTAAATCCACCTTTACTTGAAGCACATGGCCACAAATATTCAGATTCCAACTTCCACATTTACAGCAGCTTTACAGTGAAGGCAATGCACCTATTGGTTACCAGAGAACGAGCACCAGTATGTTTACTTGCAGTGATGTGTGGGTTTGTCCAGGAATCACAGTAATACTATACACTACTGTGTAATGGCATAGGAACCTGCTAAACTGGCCTCCAGGCTTACCTTAGCTCACATGGAGTTGCTCCTGGTGCTCGAAGGTAGTGATGCAAACGAGCACCGGTATCCACAGTCTCTTCAAGATGGCGCTTCCCTCTTCCACTGTCCATGCGCTGAAACTGTTCAGTGCAGGTGCAGATACATGGCATTCAGGGAAGTGATGGATATTCTGTACCTGAGCCCATGTGCAGTAGAAGACTCTGCCATTTTGGGAAGGCTATGGACACTGATCCTTCTTTACATCACTATGGGTACCAGGTGGGGCAATTCTGTGTGCCTAAGGTAAGCAGCGAGGAGATTTAGTAGGTTCCTATGCCATTATGCACTGACAATTACTGAAATGTACTCTATAGAAAGCAGACCCACTCTTTAAAAAAGATATCTACACTTCTTCAATCAGTTTTCTGTGATCTATCGCATAAAGACAATGTAAGCAAATTGTTTTGATTAAAGATATCCTAGCGCTCCTTGTAGACCGTTCCTGTGCAGACCTATGCGCTCCAATGTTGCTGCTGTTCATTACACACCCATGCAAACTAATGTATTGTGAAGTCAGAGCCTGCAGACACGCGTTACTCCCTTCCAGCGGACCTCTGCTTCTCGACAACCTACAGACAATTCCGCCACTCATAACCTTTTTATGGTAGGTGCCTAATAGTCCAAGTGAAAGCAAACCACATGTTAACCTAGTAATCCACATGGACTCTGCAGAACAGCTTTGCGCTATTATGTCCTCATGTACTTTTGGGGGGAATGTAAATGTAGATGTGTAAGCAAAACATGCTATTTATCTATTTAGCTTTCAGTTTTTTTCTTAGAGGGGTTTTCTGGGATTTTACATTGATGACCCATCTTTAAGACAGATCATCAATATCAGATTGGCAGGGGTCAGACTTCGCCGACTGGCCGTGCTTGCACAATATAGGAAAAGGTGCAGGCCTCTCTGGTGGCTGGGAGTGTGGGAGCTTACATAGGGTGGTGCTATTTTCTACAGCAGTGGTGGCAAAGCTATGGCACACCCTGGAAAAAGTATTCTCCTGTCACTCATCAGCGCGCACTATGAACAGCACAGGCAGCGCTACTATACATAAATAAAGGACATGGAAGATATACTATATTGGATTGAAGTATTCAGGTTAAATTACCATGCTGGCACTTTGCGATAAATACGTGGGTTTTGGGTTCAGTTTGGGCACTTTGTCTGTAAAAGGTCCACCATCACTGTTCTATAGTATGCAAGCACGACCACTGCTGATGGATTGCAGGGTGGTTGTAACCATGGAAATAAGCATTGTATAATGTGATGGAAAAAAGAATCCAGTCGGCAAAGGAAGCAATATGAATAATAACAATACATTAGTAAGTGCCTCATATTAACATTTGTCATGTAGAGAAAGTTATTTACTGAAGTGCGACAACCCCTTTAAGTGCTTTTTAACCCCTTAGTGACATAACTACATTTAGCCTACCAGTAACATTCCTCCTCTCTGTGTTCCAGCAGTCATAACTTTATTTTTTGTTAAATTTAGCTACACAAGACCTTGAACTGTGCGGTTGTAGTTGTTACAGGATTTATTTTGGGGTATGTACAAAGTATTACATAACCATTAGAATTTTTTGGAGGAGGGGGTGAGCTATCTCAGAGCTGCCTCTGAACCATACAGCCCAGTCTTGGAAAGGATTGTTTGTGGTGAGCACCAGAGAACATCTTTTCTGACTGAAGGAAACCTTGCCCATTAGTTTGAAATAGATATTGCTCTGTAGAGATAGTCACAATTACTGCAGCATGTAACTGATATTGCTAAAGAACAAAACGGTTGTCATATTTTACACTAGATACAGAATAAGGACAGGATAGGGAAAGTGTATAATGGGAACTATATTGATGTTTGTGTGGGGGATGTTTGGTGTGACTTATTTGACACCATGATCCGGACCCTGTTCAGCATCAGGTACAGAGGGGTCACTTGATTAACAGGCCCTCATCTTCACACTCCTTTTCTAGAAAGAAAAACAAACCAAAAAAACAGGGTCTCTCGCAACCAGGGAGCAGGTATGCCAACCAGGGAGCAGGTATGCCAACCAGGGAGCAGGTATGCTCTCTGAATGATGAATGAAAGGGAATTGATAACATGCACAGAAATCTATGTTAACCTCCCTCCTAGGGGTCATGTACAGAGAGAGGGAGATAATCATTTTGCTTTCTTCCTGCAGCCTGCCAGCATGTCCCCACTGCTCCCTCACAACCTTACAGCAATCTGAAGGGGAAGGGGGGGCTAATTTAACCCTTCATATCTCAGGCTGGGTAGCAGCTACAGATGGGAGCCTGGTCTATAGCTGGCTTTTACTGGGACCCATTTCTAAGGGCTGTAGCATGTAATGTATTATGGCTGAATAGTGCCTAAATTCTTTATGTAGTTTGTTACTTTAATAACCATGCTACTTGGCAGCTCCTCAATAACATAGCTCTGCGATTTAACAACCTGCAATATAATTTGGATGGACTAAATTCTGAAAAGTACCATAGTTCCCGACTAATAATAAGCTTTGGTTTACCTATGCTGTCTATCTTAGCGATTTCCAATCGCACTACCGTGGAGCATCCAAGAAAATGTTTCTACCACCCAAGGAACCCTTAACTTTGAAATAGAAACAAATGGATCAATAATTTCGTATACTGTATTTATGCATCAATCTTTCTTACATTAACGTTTTTACACCAACAGAAAATCTAAAAAAAGAAGACAATTTTAGGTACATTGGTTGCCTGGCAATTCCAGTTTGTCCAGCCTTTCTAGATATCTGGACACTGGTTTTAGTCAGGCGTCTACACGAGAAATGAATCATTTCTCCCAATCCAAGGCAGATAACAGGATTTGTCTCTTTGATGCAATGAAGAAATAGAACAAGAAAAAAAAAAAAAAAAAAAAAACTTACCTGATTTATGACATAGACACCATAATCAAGTTGCTGCCGCTGCAAAATGGGATGCAAGTAATGTAGCCAGAACTTGAGATGTTCATCGCGTTTTCTAAATGGTATAATAAGGGCTACTTTCTGCAATGCCTTGCAGTCCTTTGGCTTGTATCGACCACCTTCCCTTACATTTGGGTTGGTCTTTCTCACTTGTTCTAGATCCACCGGTATTGAAAACTCAATCCTTAGTGGGCCCACTGAAATTCAAAAACAAATTTTGAAATTAATTTTTTTTCATTACTATGATTTCTTAGTTATTTTCCTTATAACTATACATTCTTTGCATCACAATTATTTCCCTAGTTCCCTAAATTTGTAACCTTGCAGTCATTTCCCATCTTTTGAAAAGATATGAGCTTCCCTTTTTATTTTATTAATTGTAGATTCATATTGAAGACATTAAAATGATGAAGGAACACATGGAATTACGCAGTAAACAAGAAAGAGTTAAGCCCTCTTCTGCTCTGAAGACAGCTTTGCCCACTCTTGGCATTCTCTCAGTCAGATTCATGAGGTAGTCACCTGGAGTAGTTTTCAGTTACCAGGTATGCCTTGTCAAGAGTTCATTTGTGGAATTTCTTGCCTCCATAATGTGTTTAGTACCAGGAGTCGCGTTGTGCAGAGGTAGGATTGGCACGCAGTTCCATACAGTGTTTAGCTTTATACTACTGTTCTAATCCACATTATGGTATGAGCCACTCAGCTAAGAGAAACGACAGTCTATTATTACATGAAGGGATTATTCACATCTCTCTGGGGGGCATATCGCTAGAACCTGAACCCATACTTAGAACAGAGCCAGCAAAGTCCCGGAGAGCACCCAGCGCATGTGCGGCTGGCCTTCATTCATTCCTATAAGATCACAGAAAATAGGCGAGCGCTGGCTTGGCCATTTCTGTCAGCCCCCAAAGAAGTGAATGGAGTGGAGGCCACGCATGCACGGTGCACCTTTCATTCATTTCAATGGGACTTCCAAAAAATGCTGAGCATGCCGCTTGGCTATTTTCGGCGTTCCCACAGGAGTGAATGGAGGGTGGCCGCGCATGAGCAGTGTGCTCTTTGGGACTTTGTGGGCTCCGTTGTTAGTATAGTTGTAGGTCCCAGAGGTGGGACCCACACCTATCAGACACCAGCGTCTCAGATGGGAAAAACCCTTTAAAGGGAACCTGTCACAGGGATTTTGTGTATAGAGCTGAGGACATGGGTTGCTAGATGGCCGCTAGCAAATCCGCAATACCCAGTCCCCATAGCTCTGTGTGCTTTTATTGTGTAAAAAAAACGATTTGATACATATGCAAATGAACCCGAGATGAGTCCTGTCCCTGAGATTAGTCACGTACAGGACTCATCTCAGGTTAATTTGCATATGTATCAAATCGGTTTTTATACACAATAAAAGCACACAGAGCTATGGAGACTGGGTATTGCGGATGTGCTAGCGGCCATCTAGCAACCCATGTCCTCAGCTCTATACACAAAATCCCTGTGACAGGTTCCCTTTAAGCTATAAAAGTCAGTCAGTTTGGAGAATTTACATAACTTAGAAGACGTCCTCAAGTGCAGTCATGAAAACCATCAAATGATATGATGAAATTGTCTCTCATGAATGAGTACCAGGTTCATTAGAGTTATCAGCCCCAGAAACCGAAAATTAACAGCACCTCAGATTAGAGTCTACATGAATGCTTTACAGAGATTAAGTATCAGACAAATCAACTGTTCAGAGGGGACTTCGAGAATCTGGCCTTTATGGTCGAATTGCTGCAAAGAAGCCACTACTGAGGAACAAGAAGAGAATTGCTTGGGCTAAGAAACACAAAGAACTGACATAATTTTATTTTATTTACTCACTCATATAGCGCTGACATATTCTGAAGCCCTTTACAGACATTAGCACACAATCTAAGGTCCCTATCAGTATGTCTTTGGAGTGTGGGAGGAAACCCATGCAAACACAGGGAAAACATACAAAACTCCATGCAGGCGTTACCCTTGGTCGGATTTAACGTAGGACCTCAGTGCTGACCACTGAGCCACTGTGCTGCCCCTTAGACCAGTGGAAATCTGTACTTTGATCTGAGCAGTCAAAATTTTAGATTTTTGGTTCCAACCACCATGTCTTTCCGAGACACAGAAAAGGTGAGCAGATTGTTTATACATCTGCGGTCCCTACCGTAAAGTATTGGGGAGGAGATGTGATAGTTTGGGGTGCTTTGCAGGTGACACTATTGGTGATTCATTCAGTTTGAGGCACACTTAGCCTAACTGAACGAAGGGTGTGGCACTTGCATGTTGGTTATCTCCATCAGTCCCACAGACGTTATTATGGAGGTGTCTGTGCATGTGCGCTGCACTCTTCATTCATTGCCATGGGTCTTCCGAAAACGGAGTGAGCTCACTCCCATAGGAGTTCAATAGTAGCTAGGACATGGTTTCTCTGTAGGAACAAATTCCCTTCTATAATAATGCACAAAGAAAGTCAAACTGGACAATAAAAAACAGGAATAAAATAATGAAGATACTTTACAAATGTTCTTTACTATGAAGTCAATGTTAATCATTTTAGCATCCCCTTAAAGGGGTTAACTAATTTCTCTCTCCCCCCCCGTGCCAGGCCCCTCACCCTATACTTACCCCACTCCCCGCGCCGCTCCTGGTCCCCGCACCGCTGCTTCTCCCTGCACACAGATGAAGCAGCCAATGGCAGGCGGGGACAAGCCTCCCTAGCATCGCGGGTGACGTTGGGGAGGTTCGTCCCTATCGCAGCTTGCCATTGGCTACTCCTACTACCCCCCCCCCCCCCCCCCAGGAGCGGCGACGGGAGCAGGATAAGTATATTACCGGTGAGGGGCTCGGCACACGTGGGGGAGGTTGAGAAATTGGATTAACCCTTTAAACGACAATTCCAGAATTTATTACAAGCAAGACAAGCACTTCCTGCTCACATGAAGATAGTAAATTCACTCATTTCCTGTGTGAAAAAAAGGAAGTAAGGGTGGAGATGGCTGTGCTGACACAATGTTTTCTAATACTCAAGAAAACACTTATTAACCTTCCTGACCAGGCGTCACTTTATGTGATAATAACTCTGGATTACTGCATACTTAGGCTACTTTCACACTTGCGTTCGGGGCTCCGCTTGCGAGTTCCGTTTGAAGGCTCTCACAAGCGGCCCCGAACGGATCCGTCCAGCCCTAATGCATTCTGAATGGATGCGGATCCGCTCAGAATGCATCAGTCTGGCACCGTCTGTCCTCCGCTCCGCTCAGCAGGCGGACACCCGAACGCTGCTTGCAGCGTTCGGGTGTCCGCCTGGCCGTGCGGAGGCAAACGGATCCGTCCAGACTTACAATGTAAGTCAATGGGGCGGATCCGTTGGAATTTGACACTATATGGCTCAATTTTCAAACGGATCCGTCCCCCATTGACTTTCAATGTAAAGTCTGGACGGATCCGTCTGAAGCTACTTTCACACTTAGAATTTTTTCGACAATATAATGCAGACGGATCCGTTCTGAACGGATCCCATCGTCTGCATTATAGGAGCGGATCCGTGTGGGCGGATCCGCTCTGAACGCAAGTGTGAAAGTAGCCCTATCCAGGTGAATCTGAGAACGTTTTTTCATGACACATTGTACTTCATGTTAGTGGTAAATTTGGGTTGATATGCGAGTGCTGGAGATCGCTGAGCACATGTCCTCGACCATAGTCAGCAGTCCCCTAGAGTTGAATGGAGTGGCAGTGTACATGTATGACTGCCACTCCATCCAAGCGGTGTGGAGAGCGGATAAGTCTTTATAGTGGGACAACCCCCTAGATGAAACGTTGTTTACATAACATGTGATGTGGGAATGATGTGTAGATGTAAGCGTAGTTAAGTCGCCATGCCTGTAGGGACAAGATAAAGCCTGCCCGCTTTTGAAGACACTTGTCAGATGCAATAAACCTGGAGGCTACCAACGACTACTGTCTCATGACATTTTCTGGAGAAACATGGCACCAAACTACTGAAAAGCATCATAAACCTCAAATGGTTTTATTGAACAGCAAAACGTTTTGCACATACACACTGAAAAACAGAACTTCTAAAGCTCATTAGACAGGATGTGATGTGCCATTATCAGGGGTTCTGATGTGCTATACGATATATTGTCTCCATAGCCTTTTGTGTTACATAATTAGTTGCTTTTAGTTCTGTGACTTTTGGATTTCTTGGAAGTACCATGTGGAATCGGATAAGAGGTTAGCTTTGATTAAGGACTTTGTCCAAAACATGTCAGCGTGACCTTCTTGAGTGCAAGCTGTACTTACTCAGTTTTCAATAAAGGTAAAGTTTTAAATCACCCACAGTCCTGTTGCGGGAATTTTGATTGCAAAGAATTTCAATTAGTCCTGTTTAATAATGATAATTTTTAAAATTCTGCAGTGTGCATAGCTGCTGACCACTAGGGCTGCAGTAAACAATTATTTTAGTAATCGAGTATTCTATCGATTATTTTTTACGATTGATCGAGTAATCTAATAAGAAAAAAATAAGACTGTTTTCCTTTATAAAAACTCATCAGACCACCTGCCATCAGTCCCCAACACCCTTTGTTCCCCACTGTGCGATCAGCCCAAGTGCATCAGCTCTGCCCCCACACAGTGCCATCAGCTCTGCCCCCACACAGTGCCATCAGCTCTGCCCCCACACAGTGCCATCAGCTCTGCCCCCACACAGTGCCATCAGCTCTGCCCCCACACAGTGCCATCAGCTCTGCCCCCACACAGTGCCATCAGCTCTGCCCCCACACAGTGCCATCAGCTCTGCCCCCACACAGTGCCATCAGCTCTGCCCCCACACAGTGCCATCAGCTCTGCCCCCACACAGTGCCATCAGCTCTGCCCCCACACAGTGCCATCAGCTCTGCCCCCACACAGTGCCATCAGCTCTGCCCCCACACAGTGCCATCAGCTCTGCCCCCACACAGTGCCATCAGCTCTGCCCCCCACGCTCCTCCTGACACCCGGATTGCACAGCGTCACTGGTTTCTATGACGCTGTGCACTCCAGGCGCCTGGCCTTAGTTGCGCCCCACCCCCTTGGTTTCACCAACTTACCTTTCCAGCAGGGGTGCTGCCGACACTCCATCGTTCTGCGCTGCTCTGCTCCTGACGTCACACAGTGCGTCAGGAGGTCAGAGCAGCCCAGGACCATGGACGTACTGTGGAGTGTCCGGAGGCCGCCTGCTGGAAAGGTGAGTATTGCAGGCCAGCGGGAGACCACGGAGCGGGAGTAATAGCAAGCGCTTCACTCCCGCTCCTTGGTCACATGACACAAACAAATCTTCGATGCAAAAAATTTGCAGAGGATTTTGTGTGTCGAATTACTCGATTTAATCGAGTACTGACCTCTATCGTACCTGGTAAACAAGCTACACTGCCGTGGAGATGCATCTCCTTTTTACAGCTTAATCAGCTCACTATTACTCGTAGGCAAATGAGAGCATAAAGAATCTTTTATCGGCCTCAGGTAACAGATGGAAGACAAATCGAAAACTGATTTAAAAAAAAGTGTCTAAAAGAAAAACTGTGTCCCAGAGGAACCAATAAGACTGGTCTGGAAATATGAAAGCTGCACTGTGATTGGCTGTTATTAGGCTACTTTCACACTAGCGTTCGTCGGTCCGCTCGTGAGCTCCGTTTGAAGGAGCTCACGAGCGGACCCGAACGCCTCCGTCCAGCCCTGATGCAGTCTGAATGGATGCGGATCCGCTCAGACTGCATCAGTCTGGCGGCGTTCAGCCTCCGCTCCGCTCGCCTCCGCACGGACAGGCGGACAGCTGAACGCTGCTTGCAGCGTTCGGGTGTCCGCTTGGCCGTGCGGATCCGTTCAGACTTACAATGTAAGTCAATGGGAACGGATCCGCTTGAAGATGTCACCATATGGCTCAATCTTCAAGCGGATCCGTCCCCCATTGACTTTACATTGAAAGTCTGAACGGATCCGCGCAGGCTACTTGCGCACTTGCGAAATTTTTTAAAGTTATTAATGCAGACGGATCCGTACTGAATGGAGCCTCCGTCTGCATTAATATGATCGGATCCGTTCAGAACGGATCCGATCAAGCGCAAGTGTGAAAGTAGCCTTAGACACTTGATAAACGAGGCCCATAGTGAGGCCAGTCACTGTCCCTCCAAGTGTGCAGACTTGTACATACAAAGTTACCTTTTCCGGTGAGCAGTTCATTCCATACTCACAATCCACAGATGAATCATCTTCATGGATTTGTAATAAAATCTACTTTTACATAGAAGCATACAATATGAGGGACGCCGAGATACACATCACTCTGACCTTCTCCCCTCCGCCCAATGTTGTGGGAAAACACACCCCCTTACTCATGCGTCAGGGAGGAAGAGAAGGGTATTTATTACTATAAACAACCCCTGATTCATACTCACACAAAAGCAACAAAGCTAAGAATTACTACTACTATTTCATTTAGTCCTATTAATGAGTCCAGTTCCCCAATCCGATAAGTCTCTCTGTAATAGCAGTCTTCTATTATCTTCCTCATTGTCCAGTACTTGCCATCTGAGATCATAGATCTAACAAGCCTTCTCTACAAACATTTTGGCAACAGTCGTTACACCCAATTTTCCATCCTCATACTTAGGCCTCATGCTCACTAACTTATTTTGTTTGCGTCCATTCCGTTTTTTCTTTTAGCACTGTGTGCTATCTGCATTCGTATGTCCGTTTCGTTGCTCCGCAAAAAACAAAAAAAATATATATATAATAATAATAATAATAATAATAATAATAATAATATAGAACATGTCAGATTCTTGTCCGTTTTGCGGACAAGGATAGGCATTGTTCCAATGGATCAAAAAAAAATATATATATATAAATAATAATAATAATAATAAAAAAAAAAAAAAGAAGAGGATGCCATACGGACGTCATCCGTATTTTTGGCGGACTGCAAAATACATACGGTCGTGTCAATGTAGCCTTATCCTCATCACCCTCCTTTTTAAGCTTTTTTTCTAATATTTGACTTGTGTTCACTTATCCTAATCCTTACTGGCCGAGCGATTTGACCCACATGCATTTACCACAAGGACATTGAGTAAATCACACTTTTCACAAGTAGCAAAACCTCCAAGTTGTATCCCGTGACCTTTAGTCGTATGCATTACAGTTATCTCTGTACGACAAGTACTACAATTCCAACAAGGGCGAGCCCCCCTTCTCTGTGCAGCCAATAATCCCTTTTTTTATGCAATTAAAGGATTATCCACAAACATGTGCCATATTTCTGATGGTGTTTCAGCACATTGTATTATTTCACCACTGAAATGACAACCGTATTTTGGGACACATACAAACCTTTTTCTTTACACATACTTCTTCCCAAATGCTCTCTTTTCCTGTCTCCCTGATGTACCAATTTCTCAACAATTCAGGCTCAGGATATCCTTCTTGCCTAAGTAAACTGGCTCCTAGGGATACTTGGAAATACACGTGGTGCATGATGACTAGCATGTAACAGCAAATTATTACTTTACAAACAATTTTGTAAGAAAACCATCCTCTGCTCGACGCACCTCAACATCCAAAAAATGTATCTAGTGTGGGGATGCGCTTCAGTAGCTCACAAACACATTCCGGACCTCTCTCTGGCAGTATGTTCGTATACAAACTCTGGACGTCCAATGTACGTAACATCATGGCAAGCAACCCTGTCAGTTCTGTCGAGAAAATCTGCTGTATCGTTCAAACATCTATCAAACCCTTTCACAATATGGTGAAGAAAAGGAGACGTTGCCAATGGTTGCAGCAATGAGTCCGCACAGGACAACCTTGGACAATAAGTACAATACAAGCAGCTTTGGATGCATAATACTTTTGATCAATTATTCCCATTAATTTGCTATCCTCCGAAAATAAATAGATTTCAGATCCCTTGGCAATTTCCAATAAAGATTACTACCTGCAAGTTGTTTACATGCTTCTGCAGAACACATAGATTTGCTCATCAGTATACTTGCTCCTCCTAATCCGCCTTTTTTTACCGATTTTCTCTAGATGAGACTTTCTCCTTCCTAGTTGGAACCTTCTGCCACAATGTTAACCTCACCTATCACAGCCTGTTGGAAAGGCTAGAAAGCATCATTGTGTGTGTCCGGATCAAATGTGCCCTTAGTATATCATGAATCAGGGATAATATTTAACGGGGACAAACCCCTACCTTCGGTCCAAACCATATAAAAAATAAATAAAAAAAATGAAACATTTTCAAAACCTATGGAAATCAACCATAAACTGGAATTCTGTTATATCAGACAAAACCCAGGCTTTATTAGGGACCTACATTTCCGCGTCTGTTAATGACTGATCAGAAAGGTTAGTGACCAGATTATCAGTTGGCACTATTTTTTCTTTCCCGGTTGTAGTATCCATCTCGGGGCTTTTCCTTTTTCCATCCTTTCCTAACATGAACTTCCAGACGTCATAACTAGTACCAGAGTTTTGTTCCTCCACTGGGTCTGAGGTGCTTGATCCAGACGACCTGGTTTTTGTATACGTCACCTAACGTCTTTCCTCAGCGCAAGTACAGTCCTGATCAAAAGTTTAAGACAACTTGAAAAATGGCAAAAAATCCTATTTAGCATGGCTGGATCTTAACAAGGTTCCAAGTAGAGCTTCAACATGCAACAAGAAGAAATGGGAGTGAGACAAAAAAAAATTGAGCATTAAATGTAATGAAAACAATGAATAAACTGAAACAGGTTGTTTTTAAACTGATCAAAAGTTTAGGACCACATGCCTTTAAAAGGCCAAATCTGTGCAAAGATGTGGATTCATTGTCATTTTCTGTCAGGTAGTCACACTTTGTGATTGCAAAGGCAAAAAAACCTCTCCCTTTTTGAACGTGGTCGGGTTGTTGAACTGCATAAGCAGGGTCTCTCACAGCGCGCCATCGCTGCTGAGGTGGGACGCAGTAAGACAGTCATTTGGAATTTCTTAAAATGATCCTGAGGGTTATGGAACAAAAAAGTCAAGTGGAAGAACCAAAAAAAAATAAAAAATGTCCTCAGCACTGAGCTGGAGGATCCAATTGGCTGTCCGTCAAGACACTGGACGATCCTCGACCCAAATTAAGGCCCTTACTGGTGCTGACTGCAGCCCCATAACCATCAGACGGCATCTGAGATTGAAGGGCTTCAAAAACAAAAAACTTCTTCAAAGACCCCGTCTCTTTGAACACCACAGAACAGCTCGTTTGGACTTTGCAAGAGAGCACCAAACATGGGACATTCAAAAGGTGGAAAAAAGTTTTATTCTCTGATGAGAATTTTTTTTAAACCTTGATGGTTCTGATGGTTTCCAACATTACTGGCATGACAAGCAAATCCCACCTGAGAAGTTTTCTACGCGCCACAGTGGAGGGGGTGCCATAATGGTCTGGGGTGCTTTTTCCTTCAGTGGAACAATAGAGCTTCGGGAAGTGCAGGGGTGTCAAACGGCCGCTGGCTATGTCCAGATGTTGCAGAGAGCATTCCTCATGACGGAGGGCCCTCGCCTGTGTGGTAACGACTGGGTTTTTCAACAGGGCAACGCTACAGTACACAATGCCCGCAGGACAAGGGACTTCTTCCAGGAGAATAACATCACTCTTTTGGCCCATCCTGCGTGTTCCTCTGATCTAAATCCAATTGAGAACCTTTGGGGATGGACGGCAAGGGAAGTTTACAAAAATGGACAACAGTTCCAGACAGTAGATGGCCTTTGTGCGGCCGTCTTCACCACTTGGAGAAATGCCAAAGCATGCCAAAACAAATTTTTGAAGTGATAAACAATAACGGCGGAGCTACTCATTACTGGGTTCATGTTTGGAAGTTGGATTTCTGTTTTGGGGTGGTTTAGTTGTTTTTTTTTGGAGGTGTGGTCCTAAACTTTTGATCAGCTGAAAAAACAGTGTTTCAGTTTATTTGTTGTTTTCATTAAATTGAATGCTCAAAAAATGTCTGGTCTCACTCCCCATTTCTTCTTCTTGCATGTTGAAGCTCTACTTTGAACCTTGTTAAGATCCAGCCATGCTAAATATGATTTTTTGCCATTTTTCAAGTGGTCTTAAACTTTTGATCAGGACTGTATATACTGTATTGTGGAGATAGTCTCTGGTATTTCTTTCAGACCTAGAGATTTTACCTTTAAGAGTCAGGGCTCCATGATAGCATTTAATTCTGACTGTGTACCACTGAAATGCCCCATTGTTTTACCCTGTTATTTCCTCTTCTACTTTAACAATTTCCACCTACAGCGTTTCTGTCGCCAATTATAACTGTTATATTGGTAGTAACATAAGGTACTCATTGCATGCTATGTCTGCAGATACTGTTACAAGATGGTGCAGTGTATCTGTAAGCGTACACCTCAGACATCAGGTACTCGCTCAGACTGGAGGCATGGTGAGACAAGCTAAGGGCCGGATCAGCCGATTGTCCTATTACATGCAGTTAGAGATGAGCAAAGTATTGCTTTGTGATTAATTACTTCGGCACAAAATGCATTTCTTTGTAAGTAGTGCGTGCAATGGCAGGAACCGGCGACTGCACTGCTCCCTGTCATTAACCCTCTCAGATACTGAGTTCATAGATGATCAAGGCATCTGATAGTAATAACACTGTGTAAAAAATAAAAATAAAATCCTACTTGCCTCATCCATGGTCACACAGCTGGCCACCATCTTGATTAAAGATCTGGCGCCAAATCTCACGTAGCTGGGGTGATGATGTCATCACGTTGGCCGGCATGGTGACGTCATATATCACAGTGCACAGGATTTTGTGCAAGATCTCCATGCAAGACGGTGGAGGCCGGCCTGTCGCAAGCAAATGGATGAGGCAAGTATGATTTTTTTTTTTCGTTGTTCTTTACACTTTTTCAAGTAAATTCAATTCACTACCACGAAGCACAAGGAAATTCGGCTTCACAGCGAATGGAATTTATCCTGAAATTGGTTCACTCAACACTACATACAGTGATCTCCTCCACGTGATTGCCATTGTTGGTCCCCATACAGAATCCGAGCGTGAGCAGACGGCACAATCTGCTGCCGGCAAACAATGAGTTTTGTGACCACATAAGGCTACTTTCACACTTGCATTCGGAGAGGATCCGTCTGGTATTTGTACAGACGGATCCGCTCCTATAATGCAATTTGTATTCAGACGGATCCGTCCAGACTTTACATTGAAAGTCATTGGGGGGCGGATCCGTTTGAAAAATGCACCATATTGTGTCACCTTAAATGGATCCGCCCCCATTGACTTCCATTGTAACTCTGGACGGATCCGTTTGCCTCCGCACGGCCAGGCGGACACCCGAGGTGTCAGCCTGCTGAGGAGAGGACAGACGGTGCCAGACTGAGGCATTCTGAGCGGATCCGCATCCACTCAGAATGCATTAGGGCAGTACGGATGCGTTCGGGGCCGCTTGTGAGAGCCTTCAAACGGAACTCACAAGCGTAGCCCCGAACGCTAGTGTGAAAGTAGCCTAAAAGGTGCAATTACCTGATGGGCGAGTATTTTGCTCATTCATCAGGTCACTGGTGGCACCTTTACATATGCAGATCATCACTAATGAACGTTCCTACAAATGCCTGTTAGCGATGATCTGGCCGACCCTTGGCCACTGTAATACAGCCCTACCCTCTCTTCGTTTGAGGGATTCAAGCCTTTTTACATAATCTACCGGACATTGTTCTTTAATCCGGGAGGGTGGAAAACCAGCCAGAGAGAATATATTTAAAGGGTCACTCTGCGAGAATGAAACTACATCAGCTCTATTGTCCGTGAACCTAGAAAGGTCTACAAACAACATATTCAGTCCAAACAGAGTGGCCTAGTGAAGCAAATCCCAGTAACATCCAAGCCGCCTGTGTAACCAACAAGTCCACACAGGAGCAGAGGAGGTCAGAGCGATGCTAATCTTTGTGGCAATTTTGGATGTTACTGGCAGTCACTGTCCATCTCGCAGAACACAACCCTTTCCTGGTGGCAAGGGAGGAGCTAGCTCCTAGGTAGAGAAACCTGTCGGGAGGAGTGGAGCCAGATATCCAGTAAGGGCAGTATGGATCAGCTGTGTTTTCATGTGGCTAAATAGGATTGGCAGTGTTAACTCATACCTGCGCAGAGGGTCCGATAGGAAAGAAAAACTATACAGGACAAAATTGTGCCCGAGTCTATACTGGAAACCTGACAGATCCCATTTCAGTCAATGGGATCTGTCAGTCGCAGTTGGCTTTTGGCATGTGCTATATTTGGTGATTCACTTTACCTGTTCCTATGCTGACACAGAAACACCGAATTTCACCTTACACTGTTTTGCGTGCCACATGCATGGCACGGACACCTTGTGTGTGCGCATTTTCCTCAGTCCCATTAACAGAAAGGGCTATTCTTGTCCACAATATGGACAACTGGACACATTCTATAATTTGCAAAACAGACAAAAAATATGGATGTGAGCGCGCCCCCACCGAATCGAATGGGTCAGTGTACCGTCTTCAAAAAATGCACGTATCACACAGATGAAAAATCCAGTCGTGCGCGGGAGACCTTAATTGCATTCTGCATTTGTACACTAGTATAACATTGTATCAGAAGCCATTATTATAACACTGCCCGACGGTTCATGCTTGTTAATGATCTGGCAGTGTAATACTCTCGCTGATTGCCCGACGATGAGCAAATGCTTGATTATAGAGCAATCCAGATCTTTTGACATGTTAAAAAAATAAAAATAAAAATTTGCAGGCAGCATATCGTGCTGTCTAATAATGATCTGCCGCCAGCATGGGGATGAGTAATGGCATAGTGGTTGCTCCTCCCTATGCTTCCGAGGAGCTACATGTAATAGCAGTGGGCATCTCTGCTAGTGAGCAGGCGATTGCCGGGAGAGAAGCGTTCCGACAATCGTGTGCCATATAGGGCTGTGTAATACAGCCCTGCAATCCACCAACATTCAGCAGGGGCCGTGCTGGCACACTATAGGATAAAGCACCAGCCTAGGCGCACTGCCACTGTCAGCGTTTTCAACTATAGTGTGCAAGCACGGCCACTGCTTATGGATTACAGGGTGGTCTGTAACCATGAAAACAAGCATTGTAAAATGTGATGGAAAAATGAATCCAGCCAGCAAAGGAAGCAATATGGACAACGACAATACATTAGTAAGTGCCTTGTATTAACTTTCTCTACATGATAAATGCCACTTGAAGTGACAAAACCTACTTTAAAAGGCACAGTAAATCTGCCCAATGGATTTCTTAAGAAAATTGTCCTAGGGTATAGATGCTAGACAAGTGATTAACAAAAGGAAATGAAGGGCAGACACATTCAGGTAGTAAATGATTCACAGAATTGCCTGTAGTTTAAATCCAAACTGTGATAAAACAACAATAGCTTTCCGACTCTATAACCAATATTCCAATTGTATGATTTTAGGAGCACAGCTTCGGGTCACTAAGGCTGCGGCCTCCGCTACCTCCAGTGTTATGAGACTCCTTTTCCAGCTGATTTTAAGTGACCACTAAGGCTACTTTCACACTTGCGGCAGAGTGATCTGGCAATCTGAATGCAAATGGACAGCATTTGTAGACAGATCCGGATTTGTCTAAACGGATCAGTTATATATTTTTTGCACATTTTTACCGCTCTGCGAGGACTTATCTGGCATTGGAGTATTTTTAATGCTGGATCCGGCACCAATACATTTCAATGTAAATTAATGCCGGATCAAGCATTCCGGCAACTGATCCGGAATTTTGGACAAAAACGCCGTTCAGTGACTGAACTGAAGGTATCCTGAACGGATTGCTCTCAAATCAGAATGCATGGGGATAAAACTGATCAGTTATTTTTCCGGTATTGAGCCCCTAGGACGGAACTCAGCGCCGGAAAAGAATAACGCTAGTGTGAAAGTACCTTAGGAAGAGTTCACATCGAGTTTTTCTGTTGCTAATTTTGTAGTGGATTCCACATGGAAAACAATTCAATCCACCTCCCACCATGAGGTAGTGCACACAGCGTTGTTCCCCCTCAGTTTACATTACTGACAGATTTGGTTGTCATACAGGTTCTGCATCTTGAAACATTGTACTGTATTTTTACAGTTGCTAAAGGGACTGTCAGATTGAAAAAATGCTAAATGGCAGGGAAAGCGTTAAAATAATAAGACAAATTATACTGTATATAGTGGTTGCTTTAATTCTTACATGACTGCAGTGGTGACACATACGGAACGTGACTGGTAACGGCCTCGGTGCTCTCATGCTGTAGTCTAATTATATATACACACATTTCTAGGCAATGATTGGGGAGGGGAAATAACAGTGTACAAGATAAACGTACTTTTTGCTGCGTTTACATCCACAACGGAGGCTTCCATTAGGAGCTTCTGCTGTACATTTTGACAGAACCCATTAGAAATCAGAGGAGGGCCATCGGGCTCTGCTGTTTTCAGACATACGACGGATCCAGTAACGTATTAAATTACATTTTTCTGCTTCTATAGCAAAACACAATCTTGATGCAGATGCCAAATCAGCCTTAGGCCTCTTTCACACGACCGTATGGCTTTCAGTATTTTGAGGTCCATTTTTCACAGATCCGTTTTTTTGTTTCTGTTTTTCCGTATGGCATATACAGTAATTGTATAGAAAATAATTGGGCTGGGCATAACATTTTCAATGGATGGTTCGGCAAAAATGGAACGGATACGGAAGACATACGGAGTACATTCCGTTTGTTCAGTTTTTTTTGCGGACCCATTGACGAATGGAGCCACGGAACGTGATTTGCGGGCAATAATAGGACATGTTTTTTTCAACAGAACGGAAATACGGAAACTGAGTACATTCCATTTTTTTGGGAAAAAAAGCAGCACCCAGGAGGACCCATTCCTAAGAAGCCATCTTGACATGGCGAGTGTGCCTATATATTTTGATCAAAACGAGGGATGTTTATACACTATGCTGAGCGGCCGTAGATAAATGCATGGCATGTGGGTATGCGATCCATGTCTTTCTTTCTATAGATTCTTCTACATGTGCCAAATTATACCAGTTTTTGGTGCAATTTTAAACCAAAATGTAGATTCACTCAAATCAGTAAATGTGGCCACTGGGTGCTGTGAGGAAAGATTAGCTCTGTAGTACAGGATGTACAGCCATGGAGTTAAACCACCCCTGTAACCATGCTACATGCGAGTGGTCCTATGTGGACCCCCTGTTAAGAACATTGATATCTGTCTGAATACTGTTCCATTGGGTAATTATACCCACACAGGTTTTATTTATATTCATGTAGATATGGTCTGGTTTTTGGACCTGGGAGCTATCAATTGGTAACTATCCTCTGTTATCTTTGATTATTTTGTTGCTTTGGTGTATAGAATACCCACTTACTGTTCGTCCCCTGAAGAACCCCCTAAGGGGAGAAATGTGTTGGGATGGTATAGGGCAGCGATGGCCAACCTTGGTACTCCAGCTGTGGTAAAACTACAACTCCCAAGATGCCCCCCTTGCTGGGCTGCTCTTAGAACTCTGTAGAAATAAATGGAGCATGCTGGGAGTCGTAGTTTCACCACAGCTGGAGTGCCAAGGTTAGCCATCACTGGTATAGGGTATATTAGGGGTAGGTTCAGGAACAAAGTGCTTCCACCATTTGGGTGCATCTCTGGGTTGAGGAATAGCCATGCACCCCACAGGGAAAGGATCCTATCCCGACTACGTTCTTCTCTACTACCCCACCCTTTGATTTTATAAGTGTCTTTATTGGTTCTTATTTACATGTAGGTTTAAGATACGTGTCCACATTGTGGTTGTTTTTATGGTATATAATAAAGGTTACGTTTTAAGAGATTCGTGCCCTCTGTGCCACGACCATGATGTGATGGGGCCTGCATCTACACTTACAGAATACATGTGTGCCCACATAAAATCAAAGCTACAGTATGGACCTACAGAACTCTCTGGGCGCTGTATTGTGGATCCGGAATATGGTGATGTGGCTAATGGCACAAAGCAGCGTCACAAGAGCAGGAGTGACAATTATACAATCAGTTATAAATGGTTATTGCAGCTGAATAACACCTTCAGGCAGTGAACGGGACGATGAACTTGCGGAATTATAATCATGTTCGTACTCAGACTTGTCTTCTACATATCAGGAAATAAGCTCAAAGCTCAGTTATACCAGGGTGTCATGTTCAAGAAGTTTCTATTATAGTGCCCACAACAGCTGGAGGGTGAGATGTTGCCGTTTTTGTCGTGTTAAAAAAAAAAAAAAAGCACCAAAGGGCACGTGTGTTTATACCATAACTACAGTTTCTACATCACCACTGTGGTCAGTCATTCACTGCAGTGGTCCCAGTGGGAAAGCAAAGGAGGAGAATCTGTAGAAAAGGTCTCCGGAGGTGAAAAAATGGCAATGCCCCCCCTGTTGCTCCTAGAGGCTCATTTGCATATATTAAAACATCTTTCTCAGCAATGCGGGCACATATGGGACCAACACAGATGTCTTCAGCTGCCAAGTGCACATGTAACAGGTCAGCCAGTTTGAATCTTTAAAAGTATACGCTCCCCAGCCAATACCATTTTATAGCTCCCACAGAACTACTGAATAAAAAATGGGGTAATCTTGTAAATAAACTGCATTACTCACCTTGTGCTAAGGCTAGGTTTTCCCATTCAGGTGTTTTGATGCAGACTCCAAAAAAGGGTCAAGCCTTTCCTTCATAAATGTCCTCCCACTTATGATTAGTTTCTGCCTTTGCTTCAAAAGACCAGAACATGGAAAGCCGGCGTAATACTACAGGCTGCATTAGACCACATTCACAAAGAGGATTCAGGTGCATTGTTCACTGACAGAAATGCTGCGGCTAAGGCCTCTTGCACGCAAACGTTGTGTGGCCGTGGCCAATGTATTGCCTCCCGCATACGGTGGGTCCACAATACACTGGCACCGGCCGCGTGCACTCTGCATCACGGATACGGACCCATTCACTTGAATGCGTCTGCAATCACAGAGATGCAGAACAGAAGCACATCTCTGTGATTGCGTTCCTCCGTGCCTGCCCACCGCAAAAAAATAGAACTTGCCCTATTTTTTGGCAGTGTGGACGGATCACGGACCCATTCAAGTTGAATGGGTCTCGATCCGTCTCGGCCGCCACACGGATGTTGCCCGTGCATTGGGGACCGCAATGTACAATGTTCATGTGCAAGAGGCGTAACACACAGGAACATATGAACACCCTCCCTGGCCCAATAACTACACACAGGAACATATGAACACCCTCCCTGGCCCAGTCACTACACACAGCATGCGGTAACTTGTATACAGTAATTTAGTAATAAAATTACCCTGACTGATTGTACAGCTCAACTAAGGCTACTTTCACACTTGCGTTCAGAGCGGATCCGTCTGAGACGGATCCGCTCATATAATGCAGACGGTGGCTCCGTTCAGAACGGATCCGTCTGCATTATATTGTTAAAAAATTTCTAAGTGTGAAAGTAGCCTGAACGGATCCGTCCAGACTTTACATTGAAAGTCAATGGGGGATGGTGGACCCGTTTGAAGATTGAGCCATATTGTGTCATCTTCAAACGGATCCGTCCCCATTGACTTACATTGTAAGTCTGGACAGATCCGCTTGCCTCCGCACGGCCAGGCGGACACCCGAGCGCTGCAAGCAGCGTTCAGGTGTCCGCCTGCTGAGCGGAGCGGAGGCTGAACGCTGCCAGACTGATGCATTCTGAGCGGATCCGCTCAGGGCTGGACGGATGCGTTCGGGGCCGCTTGTGAGCCCCTTCAAAAGGAGCTCACAAGCGGACACCCGAACGCTAGTGTGAAAGTAGCCTAAGCTGTTGAGGATAAAATACCGCCTACAACTGAGGATTAAGTCACGTATTTACTAATTTCTCCTCAGAGTAAGGGGCTGTACAAGGCAAATAGGATAAATGAAACAGCAAAACCTACCATCGCACCCAGTAGTTTAATCGCAGGGACTGATGCGTTATTATGGCGGCAAGGAGCTTCATGAAAGCCCCCAAGTTCGCCCGCTATCTTTATACAAGTACTAGCAGAATTACTCCGCTTTGCATGGCTCTATTTCATTTGCTGTTTGTGTGTGAGGTTAAAGATAGCCACAGCCGCGTCCACGACGGCCAACACGCCGCGTCGGCCACAGCGGCCCCATAACAGCGACAGACAGCCACAGCGATAGCCACAGTGCTTCAATATCCTGGAAACCTGGTGTAAAACTGTATATATGTCAGTGAGGCTAAGACTAAAGGACCTGGAAGCTTCTATGATGAAGCCATATTTGTTTTTTCTGTGAATATCACAAGAACGGTAGGTCCTAGGAAACTGAAAACCCGGTCTAAAACCTTCGGAAGCACTTGATGTACTTATGTGCCAAATTTGGTGAAGATTAGTCCAGTCGTTTGGCCGTCAATAAAGAACAGACAAACAAACGTATTTTTATATACACAGACTTTAGCGTGATCGAGCCCACTAGTGTAAAACAGATAAAATGTTTAAAAATATTGAGAGGAGAAAAAACAACACAGTATTAAAAGAAAATTCCCACCTTAGACATTTATGGCAAATCCACAGGATATGGCATAAATGTTTAAAAGATGTGTGTCCCGAACCCTGGTGGGAATACCCCTTTAACCTTTACAATGGACAGCATGGTAAACCCTCCTTTCATTTGACAAAGTGGCTTTTGAGGTTGCTTGCGATGATCGCTGGGTCTGGAGATTTTTCATGGCTTTCTCTTCTGGTTTTAGTTTCATCCACCGTGCACTGCAGCTGGCACATCTTGTCTCTACCCCAACAATACTTTTCTAATGATATTTTTAAGTCACTTGACATCTTCAACGCCAGCTGCTTGAAAGAGGCAGACGTCAGGACAGTTTGAAGGGGTTGTCCACCCTATGTTTACTGCTGCACATGTGCTAAAGGCAGCTAGTGAATCCACTGGTCTAATATGCTTAATTCTTAGCATTGTCTCTTACCTCCAGGCCAGTCCTGTAATGGTCAATGTGACTAGCCTTGGAAGTGCAGCGTACTACAAGTACTTGTAATTACACTACACCGCCGTGTAATGTACAGACCAGGAAGCAGCAGTGCTCACATGGAGCGCCACCTCCTCATTAAACCCTAACCGATCTGATATTGATGACTAGGCTTGAGCGAATCAAGTGTCGATTTGTTCAAACACTTCGTTTTGATGCTGTATGGAGATATGTTGCTGTGAGTCATTAAAATATATTGGCTCAGTGGAGGCTGAAGTCGCGAGAGACTTCGGTAATCACTTCTGCGTCTTGAAAAACATTTAAAAATAGTACCAAACCTGACTTCGGATTGCTATTTTAAGATGGTTTTAAAGATGCAGAAGTGATTACCGAATTCATTCACGGAAGTCTCGCGCAACTTTGGCCCAAAACAAAATTTTGCTTTCACGGAGCCCATACATTTTAAGGCAACATGCACATGACCGTTGTGCGTTTTACCATCTGCAAAATACGAATGGCGTCCATGTGCGTTCTGCAATTTGCGGAACGGCACAGACAGCCATTACTATAACTGACTATTCTTGGCCACAAAATGGACAAGAATAGGACAGGTTATATTTTTTGGGTAGACCACGGAACGGAGCAACGGATGCGGACAGCACACGAGTGAAGTGAATGAGTCCACATCCAAGCCACAAAAACTGCGGCTCTGCTGCGGACTAAAACAACGGTTGTGTGCATGAAGCCTCATTCTGTTAGGTGACAGGTCTCCATATGCCATTAAAACGAAGCGACTTCAGATCTATGATTTAAAGCGCGATTCGATCAACACTACTGATAATAGGTCAGCAATATATGGCTTAGCAACTCCTTTTTCACGATTCTGATAAAAACCACAGGCTACGAAGGCCTTTAACACAGAAAGATAAATTGTTATAAATGCAGTTTAAGGCTGCAATCTTCATTGTAAAGCAGGGTTGCCAACCAGATTTGTATTTATTTTTTCTGGACAATTTAACCCAAAATCAGACAGCCAACATTTTTTTTAACGGACCAATTGTAAAACCATAATGAATGATAGAGATTCTAATACATGTCTATAGCTCAATATACTGATAAGAACTCACTACCAGCATTTACTGCGAGATGTAAAATGATGATAATTACCACCAAAATAATCTAGTCAAATCATGGACACATTATTTCTTTTCACGGACACAGATTTAAAAAAAAATATAAAAATCACCTATTTTGAAATTTCTGGACAGTTGGCAACCCTGTTGTATGGTCAGAATCCAGGAAGCACATGGGGAGGGCGATCAAAAAGCTGATGGGGCTGAAAGCGGCAGGAGGAGGTGGAAAGGGCTATCCAGCAGGGTCATAACTAGCTGTCCTCTGTATCCCGTTACTGCTCCGTATTATTTAAATACAATATTTGTGTCCTCTTTTGGTCCCTGCTACTTTCACACTAGCGTTCGTCGGTCCGCTCGTGAGCTCCGTTTGAAAGAGCTCACGAGCGGACCCGAACGCCTCCGTCCAGCCCTGATGCAGTCTGAATGGAGCGGATCCGCTCAGACTGCATCAGTCTAGCGGCGTTCAGCCTCCGCTCGGCCAGGCGGACAGCTGAACGCTGCTTGCAGCGTTCAGCTGTCCGCCTGGCCGTGCGGATCCGTTCAGACTTACAATGTAAGTCAATGGGAACGGATCCGCTTGAAGATGTCACCATATGGCTCAATCTTCAAGCGGATCCGTCCCCCATTGACTTTACATTGAAAGTCTGAACGGATCCGCTCAGGCATCTTGCGCACTTAGAAATTTTTCTAAGTTATTAATGCAGACGGATCCGTACTGAACAGAGCCTCCGTCTGCAGTAATATGATCGGATCCGTTCAGAACGGATCCGATCAAGCGCTAGTGTGAAAGTAGCCTTAGTTGCTGCTTTTAGATACGAGCAGATTTACATGAAAGTGCAGCACTCAGTATTCACTATATGGCGGATGTACCGGATACAAGTAATTTAATAAAACCTCTGCTTCCCCGATCCAGGACAGACCTACGGAGTAAGTCATTTGTCCGCTGCAGTCCTGTCAGCCTTTTATGAGGTCTGATTCCGGAGTCATAAAAGGCTTCAAGTTTTGCAGTTGGCAAATTGCAGATTGGACTTGTGGCCGCATTTTGCAACATATTCTGGCTTTCCGCAAAAAGATAGAACATGTCCTATACTTGCCCACGGAATGAGGACCAAAGACTCACTCGCCACTTTTTGAAAAGGGGGTATGGCAAACTGCCTCAGTAAATGTATCGCGTGTCGGTCTTGATAAATCTCACCCAATATGTCACACAAAAAAAAAAAAAAACAATATATAAAAACGTTCAAGAGTTATTACCACATAAAGAAACCAGTTAGATTGGCAAAATGGGGCTGCATCTTTAAAGGGGTTCTCTGAGAATGATATAAAATCCAGTACGTTCATGCCACAGCAGGCGCCATCCACGGTCCTGCCCTAAAATCACTGCTGACTTTTGTTTGTTACCTGGATGTAGAGTTTTGACATTTTGTACATTCTTGTAGATTTGGAGTGTGGAGGCTGCAGTGGAAGGCGCTCTAATATTCGGCTGCAGCCCCTCAGCCCTGTAGTTCTACATCCAAACACATTTCAGACACTGTTCACATGACAAGCGGGGGGCGTTCAGTCATATACCGCCTGTGTCAGCCAAATGTTACCCGCGAGGACTGCTGATAAGACGCACAACATTTATCAGCTATCCACAGGACATCACAAGAATAGGAATCCTGAGCCCCCCGTTTCTCCTCACTCTGCCCAGGACCCCCATGGACAGAACAGACCCCCAGGGATCCTGTGGACAGGTGATAATTAGATTGGTGGGGGGGCACCAAGGGGGTGGGGGGGGCACCAGGACATGGCACCAAGGGGGTGGGGGGGCAACCAGGACATGGCTCCAAGGGGGTGGGGGGGCACCAGGACATGGCGCACGCACACACACACACAACACTAGGGTGTAGGACTAGATACGTCAGCTTACCTAGGAGGGGAGAGGTGGCCGGGCAGTCCGCTAGGTTCACAATGGCCGGGGTAGTGGGCTCTTGCGTGGCATTCTCCTCAGTGGTGGCCAGGACAGTAACAAGGGGTCCAACAGAAGAGTTGGCTCTCGGTCGAAATTGGAGTTGCAGGGGCTCCGTGAAATAGGCTGTACCTCCGGCGAACATGTAGTAGACCAGCGTAACACTGAGGTGGAGGGCGCAGAAGAGCACCAGCAACCGGCAGGCTTTCTGCAGCGAAGCGCCGGGCAGGACGGCGACAGAGCCCTGCAATAGCGGATCTTTCATCATGGAGCCCCGTGAGGAGAGGCGCGCGCACTCCGCCACACGGTCCACACTGAGCGCAGGGCAGCGCTCGCTCTCATCAGCCAGAAGCCTCCCACTGCTCACAGACCTCAGCGGCCCACCGGACTGGGGAGCCCCTCCCATGTGACGTCACCGAGGCCGGGGTATCATGGAGGAGAGGCAGGGCAGGTCTGTGCAGGGACCCTAAGCATCTAGTTGCACAGCCCGCCCATATCATCTCCCGACATGTTGAGTCTGAGGCGGCTGGTACTGCGGCTCCCATGGACGGCTCGTGTACAATTCATTCGCCTCACCGTATATAGGAAAGCCAGTATGCTAATGGTGCTATTCAGGGTACACGGAGATGGTTGTTTTGGGAGGTGGGTGCCTTGGGGGGATTCATTTTTCTGGGTGTTCTCCGGGCTACAGATATGGATGCCCTGTCCTCTGGATAGGTCTATATGAGACGCCTGGCACCCCCACCTATCAGCTGCTTCAGGCAGTCAGAGACTATGGGGTAGGCAACTTCCCACACTCCAGCTGTTGTGAAACTACAACTCCCAGCCTGCATAATTGATCTGCTCTTCTCAGAACGCCCATAGAAATGAATGGGGTATGCTGGGCATTGTAGTTTCACAACAGCTGGAGTGCAGAAGGTTGCTGACCCCTAGGGTGTATGGAGTTGGACAGCGCTGTACACTGCCTAGTGGCCATGCTGGGGTACTGCAGCTTAGTGTCCATTCAAGAGAATGAGAGCTGAGCAGCGGCTGACAGAGAACTGAAAATGGCCCTGGAAAAACAAAAGTGGGTCCAGAGAGAAGGCAGGGCCAGCCAAATTAGACGGATGAACGATATTTTATATTGTTCTATAAAATACCACCCCAGCAGAGCCAAATAATTCAGTGCAACACAATAAACTGCCCCAGCATGACAAAAATCTCAGGGCAGCACAAAATAATGCCCCGACGCTGTCATAGGCTTCAGGCCTATGTGGTAGTAAAAGCCCAGAGCAGGCGGGCGTGATGACGTCATCGCGACCGCCTGTGCCAGGACGCAGAGCACCGACGTGTGCAGATCTGCGTCGGACCATCCTGGGCCTTACCACCAGCGAGTGAGGTCTGGTGAAAGGACACAGGTGAGTAAAAAATTTTAGATTTTTTTTTAAGTGCCGGCATTGGGGGACATTACTGGCCGGAAGGGTGGCACTGGGGAACATTACTGGTCAAAAGGGTGGCACTGGGCACATTACTGTCCAGAAGGGGGCACTGGCGGACATTACTGGGAAGAAGGGGGGCATGGGGGACATTACTGGCCAGAAGGGGGGCACTGGGGGACATTACTGGCCAGAAGGGGGGGCACTGGGGGACATTACTGGCCAGAAGGGGGGCACTGGGGGACATTACTGGCCAGAATGGTGGAACTGGGGGACATTACTGGCCAGAAGGGGGGCATTGGGGGGACATTACTGGCCAGAAGGGTGGAACTGGGGGACATTACTGGCCAGAAAAGGGGTACTGAGGGACATTACTGGCCAGAAAGGAGACATTACTGGCCAGAAGGGGGCACTGGTGGACATTACTGGCCAGAAGGGTGGCACTCGGGAACATTACTTGCCGGAAGGGGGACATTACTGGCCAGAAGGGTGGCACTGGCGGACATTACTGGCCAGAAGGAGGGCACTGGAAGACAGTGTGTGGGGAAATTACAACTTTGGGACATATTACTACTGTGGAGGCAATTTGGGAGAAAATTACTATGTGCAGGCAGTGTGGGGGCATATTACTACTGTCCGGCAGTGAGGGGGGAAGTTATTATGTCGGGGCCGTGTAAGGAAAGGGAAATTACTATTGTGGGGGGGGGGGGGGGGGGGGTTACTATGTGGGGCAGTGTGTGTGTGTGGGGAAATTATTATTGGGTATATATTATCTTGTGTGAGATGTCTATTGTGGTACTTGTGGTTCGCCGCGGGCATCCTCCACCGTATGCATTTTGCTGGGGATCGCCATTAGCAACGGGCCACAAGTGCAGGATTTGCTCCCCTGTATATATGCACGACTGCATGTGGGTTTGAGCACCTCCTGCTAATGCCACCTTGTCTTTTTTGGTTTGTATATATAGATTCCTGGAGGTGTATAAACTCCAATTTAAATGTGCCTGTTTTCCATCTACAGGCCACATTTAGGTGCACCTGTGAGGCCTGGGCCATATCAGTCAGTCTTGAGTGGGACTCGCAGACTCCTCCCTCCTCCCATTGCAAGCATGGTTACATGCTGGAGGTAATTGGTGAGCTGTCTGTGAGTCGGCCTCATGCTCCTGTAATTTGCCCACTGGCTCCTGGTATCGCCCATACGGCTCAGGTAGGAGAGTGTTAGGTCTCGGGCTACTTGAGAAACCTTGACGTGGTGCCCGGGCTTAGACATGTTCTACACCGTAGGACATGTTGACTAATCTCTCAATTTTAAAATCAGTTTGAGGGTTTAGTGAGACTGCAGAGTGCACCTGTCTTTGTTATTGTTTTGTTATATTGTTATATTGATCACGACATCCGCACTTGTTACCTTGTGTGAGATGTCTATTGTGGTACTTGTGGTTCGCCGCGGGCATCCTCCACCGTATGCATTTTGCTGGGGATCGCCATTAGCAACGGGCCACAAGTGCAGGATTTGCTCCCCTGTATATATGCACGACTGCATGTGGGTTTGAGCACCTCCTGCTAATGCCACCTTGTCTTTTTAGTTTGTATATATAGATTCCTGGAGGTGTATAAACTCCAATTTAAATGTGCCTGTTTTCCATCTACAGGCCACATTTAGGTGCACCTGTGAGGCCTGGGCCATATCAGTCAGTCTTGAGTGGGACTCGCAGACTCCTCCCTCCTCCCATTGCAAGCATGGTTACATGCTGGAGGTAACTGGTGAGCTGTTTGTGAGTCGGCCTCATGCTCCTGTAATTTGCCCACTGGCTCCTGGTATCGCCCATACGGCTCAGGTAGGAGAGCGTTAGGTCTCGGGCTACTTGAGAAACCTTGACGTGGTGCCCGGGCTTAGACATGTTCTACACCGTAGGACATGTTGACTAATCTCTCAATTTTAAAATCAGTTTGAGGGTTTAGTGAGACTGCAGAGTGCACCTGTCTTTGTTATTGTTTTGTTATATTGTTATATTGATTACGACATACGCACTTGTTACCTTGTGTGAGATGTCTATTGTGGTACTTGTGGTTCGCCGCGGGCATCCTCCACCGTATGCATTTTGCTGGGGATCGCCATTAGCAACGGGCCACAAGTGCAGGATTTGCTCCCCTGTATATATGCACGACTGCATGTGGGTTTGAGCACCTCCTGCTAATGCCACCCTGTCTTTTTAGTTTGAAATTATTATTGGGAAGGCACTGTAGGAGCATTTATATTACAGGGATATTATTACTGGCGGCACTCTAGGGGGCATTTATAATAGCTTTTGACACTATATTTACTATGGACATTTTTTTCTACTGGACTCACTATTTTTTCAGCAGTATAGTACCTGGGGCATTGGGGAGCACAATGGGCACAGGTATTGGGAGTGGCAGCAGGATTACCAGGCTGGGGAGGTTGAAATTGATAAATCTAACGTGTCTGTGTAACAAACTCTGTAGAGTCAACTTTTGTTTGGATCGACCACCAGAAGACACAGGTAGCTCAGTAAAGTAACACAAAACACTACACTACACTACACCCCCCCCCCCCTTGTCACTTATTAACCCTTTATGAACCACTGATCACCCCATACAGACTCCCTGATCACCCCCCTGTCATTGATCACCCCCCTGTCAGGCTCCGTTCAGACATCCGTATGATTTTTACAGATCCACTGATACATGGATCGGATCCGCAAAACGCATACGGACGTCTGAATGGAGCCTTACAGGGGGGTGATCAATGACAAGGGGGTGATCACGCATATAGACTTCCTGATCACTTCCCTGTCATTTATCACCCCCCTGTCATTGATCACCCCCCTGTAAGGCTCCGTTCAGACGTCCGTATGATTTTTACGGATCCACTGATACATGGATCGGATCCGCAAAACGCATACGGACGTCTGAATGGAGCCTTACAGGGGGGTGATCAATGACAAGGGGGTGATCACGCATATAGACTTCCTGATCACTTCCCTGTCATTGATCACCCCCCTGTAAGGCTCCGTTCAGACGTCCGTATGATTTTTACGGATCCACTGATGCATGGATCGGATCCGCAAAACGCATACGGACTTCTGAATGGAGCCTTACAGGGGGTGATCAATGACAAGGGGGTGATCACCCATATAGACTTCCCGATCACCCCCCTGTCATTGATCACCCCCCTGTAAGGCTCCGTTCAGACGTCCGTATGATTTTTACGGATCCACGGATACATGGATCGGATCCGCAAAACGCATACGGACGTCTGAATGGAGCCTTACAAGGGGGTGATCAATGACAAGGGGGTGATCACCCATATAGACTTCCCGATCACCCCCCTGTCATTGATCACCCCCCTGTAAGGCTCCATTCAGACGTCCGTATGATTTTTACGGATACATGGATCGGATCCGCAAAACACATACGGACGTCTGAATGGAGCCTTACAGGGGGGTGATCAATGACAAGGGGGTGATCAGGAAGTCTATATGGGTGATCACCCCCTTGTCATTGATCACCCACCTGTAAGGCTCCATTCAGACGTCCGTATGTGTTTTGCGGATCTGATCTGTGGATCCGTAAAAATCATATGGACGTCTGAATGGAGCCTTTCAGAGGGGTGATCAATGACAGAGGGGTGATCAGGGAGTGTATATGAGGTGATCACCCCATATACACTCCCTGATCACCCCCCTGTCATTGATCACCCCCTGTAAGGTTCCATTCAGACATTTTTTTGGCCCAAGTTAGCGGCAATATTTTTTTTTGTTTGTTTTTTCTTACAAAGTCTCATATTCCACTAACTTGTGTCCCAAAAATAAAATCTCGCATGAACTCACCATACCCCTCACGGAATCCAAATGCGTAACATTTTTTAGACATTTATATTCCAGACTTCTTCTCATGCTTTAGGGCCCCTAAAAAGCCAGGGCAGTATAAATACCCCACATGTGACCCCATTTCGGAAAGAAGACACCCCAAGGTATTCCGTGAGGGGCATATTGAGTCCATGAAAGATTGAAATTTTTGTCCCAAGTTAGCGGAAAGTGAGACTTTGTGAGAAAAAAAAAAAAAAAAAATCAATTTCCGCTAACTTATGCAACAAAAAAAAAATTTCTATGAAAGTGCCCAAACAGTAGAATAAATATCTTGGTCAAATGCCAACTTTGTATAAAAAAATGGGAAAAGTTGTCATTTGCCGAGATATTTCTCTCACCCAGCATGGGTATATGTAAAAAGACACCCCAAAACACGTTCCCCTACTTCTCCTGAGTACGGCGATACCAGATGTGTGACACTTTTTTGCAGCCTAGGTGGGCAAAGGGGCACACATTCCAAAGTGCACCTTTCGGATTTCACTGGTCATTTTTTACAGATTTAGATTGCAAAGTTCTTCTCACACATTTGGGCCCCTAAATTGCCAGGGCAGTATAACTACCCCACAAGTGACCCCATTTTGGAAAGAAGACACCCCAAGGTATTCTGTGAGGGGCATGGCGAGTTCCTAGAATTTTTAATTTTTTGTCGCAAGTTAGTGGAATTTGAGACTTTGTAAGGAAAAAAAAAAAAAATCATCATTTTCCGCTAACTTGTGACAAAAAATAAAAAGCTCTATGAACTCACTATGCCCATCAGCGAATACCTTAGGGTGTCTACTTTCCGAAATGGGGTCATTTGTGGGGTTTTTCTACTGTTTGGGCATTGTAGAACCTCAGGAATCATGACAGGTGCTCAGAAAATCAGAGCTGTTTAAAAAAGCGGAAATTCACATTTTTGTACCAGTGTGTAAACGCTATAACTTTTACCCAAACCATTTTTTTTAATCAAAGACATGTAGAACAATAATTTTAGCGAAAAATTTATATATGGATGTCGTTTTTTTTTGCAAAATTTTACAGCTGAAAGTGAAAAATGTCATTTTTTTGCAAAAAAATCGTTACATTTTGATTAATAACAAAAAAAGTAAAAATGTCAGCAGCAATGAAATACCACCAAATGAAAGCTCTATTAGTGAGAAGAAAAGGAGGTAAAATTCATTTGGGTGGTAAGTTGCATGACCGAGCGATAAACGATGAAAGTAGTGTAGTGCAGAAGTGTAAAAAGTGGCCTGGTCATGAAGGGGGTTTCAGCTAGCGGGGTTGAAGTGGTTAAATAGGCAGCTGGGCTCAGAAGCAAGGTCTCTGTTGGGATCTGGGAGCCTTGTGTCTGGATAAAGGCTTGCTACTTGTTTCGCATGAAAACAGGTTGGTGCTGCTATCAGCAATGACTCTTTGAGGCAGAATTGCCTCATTGGTGTGAATTACCACCAACACCGCAAGGAGACTTTTTGTTTGATTATGACTGTTTTGTCACTTGCCTAAAATGTGAATAAAACACTGAACTGTTTGATCCAAAGAACTTCTTGTTGCCTCTATACTGCGTCCGCTAATCCTTTCTACCAGAGCAAAACCCCACAATTGGTGGAGGATGCGCGCATAAACAGTGAGGCTGGTGTGAACGCCAATTTATTTTTTTTGTTTCTGCATTTTTCAGGCACGGTTGTATGTCGTACATTAAACAAGCTGTATTACAACCAGTGCCCCATAACAAAATGGAGGCTGTTGTGAAGGCCCTTATGGAGGCTAATCTGCAGCAGCGAGAGACAAACGTGCAGCAACGCGAGGCTAATAAGCAGCAGCAGGAGACTAACCAGTTGCTGCTACAACACGTGATGGCTTTCCAGGCAGCAGGAGCAACCCTGATCATCCACGATGCCCGGAAAGCAGTCTGTGCCGCTAGGGTCGTAGCTAAAGGCTCATGGGCCCTAGTACAAGAGTTCAGCTTGGGCCCCCCTTCCCTCAGTGCTTTGTGGCCAGGGGCAGGGGTGCACATAGCTTCATGCTGCCTGAAGCAAAAACGCCCCCCCCCCCCCCCATGCCAAGTTCTTGACCTAACCCCTTCCCTCTGGCCAGAGGTGTAACTTGACCAGCATGCACTTTCTATAATACCAGTGTCTTCTTATGCTGCACAAGGGTCTTTGGGCCCCCCAGGGCTCCTGGGCCCGGTAGCGACTGCTACCTCTGCACCCTCTATAGCTACGCCCCTGTGTGCCGTGATTCCTAAGATGACCCCTGCAGACGTCATCGAAACCTACCTGCCGATGTATGAGAAAGTGGCCATCAGGGAAAAGCTAGTGGGCTGAGGTCGTCGCTCCGTTCCTGGCATCCGATTCCCAGCGGGTGTATTTCGACTTGGCGGACAATTAAGCGGCCGACTACCAGAAAGTCAAGGGTGAGATTCTGGCAAGACTGGAGGTGAATGTGTTGGTACGGGCCCAGCGGGTGCATCAGTGCTAAGCCTGCAAGACCCCAGTATTATAACTTCACCTCTCGCAAAAATGACTACAGCCTGACTTGCTGAGTCCCACTGTTATGCTGGATCGTATGTTAGCTGATATGTTCTGGAGGGCTTTTCCATACCCTCTCCAGAACTGGATCGGTCAGGTGTCCCCTGGCAGTGCCCTTGAGATGGTGGACCTGGTGGAACGCTATGAAGCTACCAGGAATCTAAAGGCAAGTTCTGTCGGGAGGGGGATCGGCAAACCCCGGAAATCTCCACCCCAGGCCCGGAGATTTGAGCCGATAAAACCCGCCCGGAATGTACCCATGGCAGACCTGGCTCCGATAGTTTGCTGGCAGTGTCAGAAGCCTGGCCATGTAAAGGCTGACTGTCCCCATTGGGTTGAGCCCATGGATACTAACTATGGCTACTGTCAGTCGCTATATACCAGGAAGCTGCATGCTGCAGGTACCCCAAAAACTCTAAACCACATGTGCCAGGTGGAGTTAGGAGACACTCCAGCGGAGGCTCTGCTGGACTCAGGGAGTCAGATGTCCCTAGTAAGGGCTCCCCTGGTACGGTCAGCGGAGAATACTGGCCGGAAAGTCGGGGGTCATGTGCATCCATGGAGACTTAAAAGACTATCCCACCGCCCTGGTGTCTCTAACCACAGGGGCTGGCAGATGGACTAATGAAGTGGCAGTTGCCCCAAATTAACACTACAAACCTATAATAGGGAGAGGCTTCCTGGCACTGTGGCCTGCTATGAGAGTGGCTGATACCCATGAGACAGGGGTAACCCTAGCAGAGTGGCCCGACTCAAGGGGGAGACCAAAACCCTTGAAACCAGAGACCCAAGGGCCAGCGGTAGGGGGGACCGCCACTTCGGTGGAAGGGGGAGACAACCTCGCAAAGTTTCATGGTGGGAGACGTGGAGGACTTGCCGCCGGGTCCTGAATTGGCAGACCTCAATGTCTCCGGGGATAATTTTGGTACCGCCCAACGTCGGGACCCAACCCTATCCGTGCCTGAGAAAAAGTGTTAATAGTAGATGGTGAACCACAACAACCTGGGGCAGAGTCAGTGTTTTCCCGTTTTGTGGTTCATCAAGATATGTTGTATCGGGTAACCCAACTAAGGGGTGAGCCTATTGAACAGTTGGTGGTCCCCAAGGCTTAACGCAAGCTTGTGTTAGATCTAGCCCATCAACATGTTCTCAGGGGTCACCTGGGGCTGCAGAAAACAGGATCGTATTCTACAGCGGTTTTACTGGCCCAGCATATTCAAAGAAGTGGAAGAGTTTTGTAAGTCTTGCCCGACCTGCCAGATAACCAGCCCCCAACCACAATTCTGTAGTCCCCTAGTGTAACGCACCTAGTTGATCAGTTAGGATCTCAACTGCGGAAGCAATGGACACCCACTATTATCCCACCACCCTTGTGTTTGGCTGTGGGATTCGCGGTTACTCAGTATGTACCCCAGGCGTCACTCTCAGTCTTAGGCGGAGAGTTTGGGGTAACAAAATCATTTACCGCTATCCATCTAATTAGTTTTACTGATGGTAAGGAGGGACTCTCAGAATTACAGGAGTCACGAGTTAGTATAAGCTTGTGCAACGTTCAGAGTTACACTACTTCAGATGACCCACTAAACCCAGGAGGTCAAATCAATATTCCAATAGTCTGCTGACTATAATTCCTGTTTCTGGTCTTATATTAAAATATAACTTTTATTTTCCTTTTATTAAATACTATATTTAACATACAAAAAACAAAAAAAAACACACTCTTTTAAAATGTATATGGAGGGCTTGGACCTGTGGGCTCAGTATTCCTATTGTCCGATTAATCAGAGGGACATTCTCTCATAGATATCATGGACTTCTCTGTATTTAATTGTGTAATGACACTTCAGTGCCAGTAGGTGTCACCCCGACACCAGGCAAACGCCGTACTTGGTAATAGTGTTCGGTCCGCAACTATGTATCTATTGTGTCCCTCACTGCTGATTACACAGTTACTATATTCATTCCGTCTTTCTAATCTGGCCCTCACACAGGTTCAGCGTCTGCAGATCACCTCTCCCTAGTCCATCTTCAGCCCTGCCATCCTTATTAAAATCTTACAGACACAGCTCCCCCAACATGTTTCACCGCAAACACGGCGTCTTCAGGGGGATGGAGCTACTATCATTCTTATTTCTAGCTCCATCCCCCTGAAGACGCCGTGTTTGCGGTGAAACATGTTGGGGGAGCTGTGTCTGTAAGATTTTAATAAGGATGGCAGGGCTGAAGATGGACTAGGGAGAGGTGATCTGCAGACGCTGAACCTGTGTGAGGGCCAGATTAGAAAGACGGAATGAATATAGTAACTGTGTAATCAGCAGTGAGGGACACAATAGATACATAGTTGCGGACCGAACACTATTACCAAGTACGGCGTTTGCCTGGTGTCGGGGTGACACCTACTGGCACTGAAGTGTCATTACACAATTAAATACAGAGAAGTCCATGATATCTATGAGAGAATGTCCCTCTGATTAATCGGACAATAGGAATACTGAGCCCACAGGTCCAAGCCCTCCATATACATTTTAAAAGAGTGTGTTTTTTTGTTTTTTGTATGTTAAATATAGTATTTAATAAAAGGAAAATAAAAGTTATATTTTAATATAAGACCAGAAACAGGAATTATAGTCAGCAGACTATTGGAATATTGACGTTCAGAGTTAGCATCTAGTATGCAATAGCTTCAGAGGTAGTATATAGCATGTCCTCAGTTTAGTATATAGTATGCCATAGGTTCAAGGTTAGTATATAGCATGTCCTCAGTTTAATATATAGTATGCCATAGGTTCAGAGTTTATATAGCATGTCCATAGTTTAGTATACACTATGCAGTAGGTTCAGAGTTAGTATAGCATGTCCACAGTTTGATATATACTATGCAGTAGGTTCAGAGTTTGTATAGCATGTCCACAGTTTGATATATACTATGCAGTAGGTTCAGAGTTAGTATAGCATGTCCACAGTTTGATATATACTATGTAGTAGGTTCAGAGTTAGTATAGCATGTCCACAGTTTGATATATACTATGCAGTAGGTTCAGAGTTAGTATAGCATGTCCACAGTTTGATATATACTATGCAGTAGGTTCAGAGTTTGTATAGCATGTCCACAGTTTGGTATATACTATGCAGTAGGTTCAGAGTTTGTATAGCATGTCCACAGTTTGGTATATACTATGCAGTAGGTTCAGAGTTAGTATAGCATGTCCACAGTTTGGTATACACTATGCAGTAGGTTCAGAGTTAGTATAGCATGTCCACAGTTTAGTACACACTATGCAGTAGGTTCACTCTGAGTTCCAGGACATTAATCAGAGCAGGTAACAGGCATATACTTGCGGTTAGTTGGTCCTGGCTAGAAAGCCAGTGGCAAGAAGGTAGACAGTCCTTCACGATGTAGTTAGGCATCCAGGTTTGGATATGTGGACAGAGTCTTCAGATACCATGGAGCTAGCAGGGTGCGCACTCCATTAGTGGAACACCCTGCTTAGCACCTGTCTTCAATTTAAGGGCTGAATGGTAAGTGGGCGGAGTCACAGAAGGCCCGGCGGCCACTGCGTTCCACGCTGGAGCGCAAGCCAGCGTAACAACACAGGCGGTCGCCTCCACGCCGGAACGCAAGCCAGTGTATCATCGCAGACGGCCGGTGCGTTCCACGCTGGAGCGCAAGCCAGCATATCGTCACAGGGAGCCGCTGCGGTCCAGGCTGTATTGTTACACCTAATGCCTCTCCCGGTTATCGAAGTACCATTTGTCCGAATAGCTATGAACCTCATAGGCCCAGTACTGAAGTCCGCCAGAGGGCATCAACACATCTTAGTCATTCTAGACTACGTCACTCGGTACCCGGAGGCGGTGCCACTGTGACATACCTCGGCCAAACTCATAGCTAAGGAATTAATGGAGATGTTTTCCCGAGTAGGACTACCTAAAGAAGTTCTGACCAACCAAGGGACCCCTTTTATGTCCAAGGTTATGAGGGAACTCTGTAAGTTGTCTAAAACAGCTACGGACGTCCGTTTACCATCTGTAAACAGACGGTCTGGTAGAAAGGTTTAACCAAACATTAAAAAATATGTTGAAAAGGGAGGTGGCTAAAGATGGGAAGGACTGGGACCTCCTTCTGCCCTATCTCATGTTCACAGTACGAAAGCTACTGGGTTCTCTCCTTTCGAACTGCTATATGGCAGACACCCTCACGGTCTCTTGGACGTGGTCAAAAAGGCGTGGGAACAACAACCCACTCCACATAAAAGTGTCATTGAGTACGTTACCCAGATGCAAGATCGGATAGAGACAGTATTGCCTCTTGTTAGGGAGCATATGAAGGCAGCTCAGCTAGCCCGGAGTCGGGCTTTTACCCGGGTTTCGGTTCTGGTGCCCACTGTGGACAGTAAGTTCCTGGCTAGGTGTCAGAGGCCCTACGAGGTACTCGAGAAAATTGGAGATGTAAACTACAAGGTACACCAGCCAGGGCGGCAAAAGCCGGAGCAGGTTTACCATGTGAATTTACTCAAACCATGGAAAGATAGGGAAACCTGTACAGAAGATAGCCCGTGGCCGGGTTTTCTAGGAGAAGAGGTATCAGCCCATCTGTCTGATGCAAGAGAGGCGGCTGCCACATTAAAAATTGCAGACAGCTTCTCGTCTTAACAGACTCAGGAGGCCAGGGAGTTTGTTAGTCAGAACACGGATGTGTTCTCAGACCTCCCTGGATGCACTTCCATAATCCCGCATGACATTGTCACAGAGCCTCAGGCAAAAGGCCTATTTAAACCATAGCGGGTACCCAAGGCTCGGCGACAAGCCATATCGGAGGAGGTGCAGCTAATGTTGCAGCTAGACATCATTGAGGAGTCAAAAAGTGAGTGAGTATAGTATTGATACCCAAGCCGGACGGGACGTTGCGGTTTTGTAACGACTTTTGAAAACTTAACGAGGTTTCCAAATTCAATGCGTATCCCATGCCCCGGGTGGATGAGCTCATCGAGAGGTTAGGACAAGCCCGGTGATTTTCTGCTATGGACCTCACAAAAGGGTACTGGTGCAACGTGCCAGACCGCAGGGATAGAACATGTGAGGTTCATGGTGGGCCGAAGCGTACAAACGGTTCATCGGTTACTCATGGTTTAGCAGACACCTCCCTGGTCCAGCAGTGCAGTGAAGGGGAGAACAGCACTGGATTCTCCGGGGCACACTCTATTACAGGGGACACCGGCCAAGTGGTGATTGAGGTGCCCTTGATAGTGCTTAGGTTTCTGAGTGCTTGTGCAGCTGGGCCCCTGACTTAAGTATTGTTGTGATGCCAGCACCTTGATGGTGCAAAATGTTGAGAGTGGTAGTAGTTAGGGTTGTTGCGGGTATCGAATTTTCGATACTTTTGTCCCGGTATCGATACGATACCGGGATTTCAGTTTTTTCGATACTGGGCTGCGCTTCTGCGCAGTCTAGTATCTCCGAACATGAGCGCGCTGCTATCGGCGCGCTCATGTTCTCTCAGCAGCACGGGGAGAAGGAAGCTGTCCTCCTCCTCCCTCCCCCTGTGCTGCTGCCGCTGCCACCAATGAGAAGAGAGAGGCGGAGGAGGGGCGGGCGCACTGCGCCACCAATGATAGGACTATTCCCATTTCCCACACAAAGCGGCGCCCAGCGATGTCTCAGCACTCACCATTAGTCCTGGGCGCCGCTCCGTTCGCCCGCAGTGCCCCATTACTGTCTCCTCTCCTGCTCCACATGCTGCTGATTACTATCGGAGCGATGGGAGGAGACATCAGCTTCACTAGTGGGCGTTCCTTCTCCCTGCACTGCGATTGGACAGCGCTACAGCCAGGGAGAAGGAACGCCCACTAGTGAAGCTGATGTCTCCTCCCATCGCTCCGATAGTAATTAGCATATGGAGCAGGAGAGGAGACAGTAATGGGGCACAGCGGGCGAACGGAGCGGATCTAATAGTGAGTGCTGAGACATCGCTGGGCGCTGCTCTGTGTAGCCTGATAGTGAAAGTCTGGAGTCTCATATAGTAGTCAGTCTTTAACACAATACAGGAGGCGGGTGCCGGCAGCAGAATCGCATTGCCGGCACCCTGCCCCTGACAGGGAGCTGCGATCAGAGGCAGTTAACCCCTCAGGTGTGGCGCCTAAGGGGTTAACTGCAGCTGATCTGCCAATATCCGCCTCCTGTATAAAGGGGTAATTATCATTGGTGGTGCAGTGTCCCCCCCCCCCCCTCAACCCCCCCATCCCATTAAAATCATTGGTGGCAGTGGCCACAGGGACCTCTCCCCTCACCCTCATTGGTGGTGCAGTGGCAGCTTCTGATCGGAGCCCCAGCTGTGTAAGCCTGGGGCTCCGATCGGTTACCATGGCAGCCAGGACGCTACAGAAGCCCTGGTTGCCATGGTAACATCCCTGATGCTGTGTGCACAAAGCACAGAGCAGCAGGGACAGTGTGAAGTCCTATTCACCCTGATAGAGCTCTATCAGGCTGAATAGGACAAGGGATGAAAGAGCCCAGGTTCTAGCCCCTAAGGGGGGAAATAGTTATTAAATAAAAAGTGTAAAAAAATAAATAAATAAAAATATGAAGTATAAATCACCCCCTTTTCCCAATTTCACATATAAAATATATAAATAATAAACATATTACATATCGCCACGTCAGAAAAGTCCAAACTATTAAAATATTTAAAAAAATCTAGGTGGTGAACGCCGGAACAGAAAAATATAAATAAAAACTGTGCGATTCGCCATTTTTAAAAATGCGGAATGCACGTGGCTTTTTTGGTTTATTTTTTCTGCGTGGTATCGAGTATCGCAATACCTTTTCATGGTATCGAAACCGAATCAAAAATTTGGTATCGCAACAACTCTAGTAGTAGTATGGAGTTAGAAGAATGAGGCAGGTTTAAATCCAACGGTAACTTTACTATAACCAGGTTCTTGATAACAGTTTACATCCAGTAATAAAGCAGTCTCTGATACACATGCAAGTTGGATGTGATGAATCCCAGTAACAGGCTGTGCTGGTAGTAACGTGTCAGGCTAGGGTAGTTAGTTATGTACTCACTGATAAACAGCTCTTTGCCTTGCTTCAGTCTCAGTTGAGGTAGTTCAGGTCCTAGTCTTCTACACATAAGTGATGCAACAGAAATCTTATCTGTCCTTAGAATAACGGTGAGGCTGCCGGAAGCTAATAGGTCCTACAGCTAGAAACAAAGGTGCCTGGCTATCAAGTCCAGAATAATGGCTTTTTCCCTCCTTTGTTTTTATCCAACAATAAACTTGACCAATATTCACTTGCTACTCCTGAAGAGTGAATGGTAGAATATAGACTCTACCTCTGCCTATCTTCCTGGCTTGATACTGAAATATACGATGGCTCCTCTGGGCCGTGGAGCCCAAAAGAGAGCTGAGAGGAGAGGAGACCACTCCTTCCTCCTCCACACTCTAAACTCAACCACTACATCTTTCCAACTCCCCTAAATAGGCCTGAATGGTCCTATATACAGTACAGACCAAAAGTTTGGACACACCTTCTCATTCAAAGAGTTTTCTTTATTTTCATGACTATGAAAATTGTAGATTCACACTGAAGGCATCAAAACTATGAATTAACACATGTGGAATTATATACATAACAAAAAAGTGTGAAACAACTGAAAATATGTCATATTTTAGGTTCTTCAAAGTAGCCACCTTTTGCTTTGATTACTGCTTTGCACACTCTTGGCATTCTCTTGATGAGCTTTAAGAGGTAGTCACCTGAAATGGTCTTCCAACAGTCTTGAAGGAGTTCCCAGAGATGCTTAGCACTTGTTGGCCCTTTTGCCTTCACTCTGAGGTCCAGCTCACCCCAAACCATCTCGATTGGGTTCAGGTCCGGTGACTGTGGAGGCCAGGTCATCTGGCGCAGCACCCCATAACTCTCCTTCATGGTCAAATAGCCCTTACACAGCCTGGAGGTATGTTTGGGATCATTGTCCTGTTGAAAAATAAATGATGGTCCAACTAAATGCAAACCGGATGGAATAGCATGCCGCTGCAAGGTGCTGTGGTAGCCATGCTGGTTCAGTATGCCTTCAATTTTGAATAAATCCCCAACAGTGTCACCAGAAAAGCACCATCACACCTCCTCCTCCATGCTTCACGGTGGGAACCAGGCATGTAGAGTCCATCCGTTCACCTTTTCTGCGCCGCACAAAGACACGGTGGTTGGAACCAAATATCTCAAATTTTGACTCATCAGACCAAAGCACAGATTTCCACTGGTCTAATGTCCATTCCTTGTGTTCTTTAGCCCAAACAAGTCTCTTCTGCTTGTTGCCTGTCCTTAGCAGTGGTTTCCTAGCAGATATTCTTCCATGAAGGCCTAATTCACACAGTCTCCTCTTAACAGTTGTTCTAGAGATGTGTCTGCTGCTAGAACTCTGTGTGGCATTTACCTGGTCTCTAATGTGAGCTGCTGTTAACCTGCGATTTCTGAGGCTGGTGACTCGGATGAACTTATCCTCCGCAGAAGAGGTGACTCTTGGTCTTCCTTTCCTGGGGCGGTCCGCATGTGAGCCAGTTTCTTTGTAGCGCTTGATGGTTTTTGTGACTGCACTTGGGGACACTTTCAAAGTTTTCCCAATTTTTCGGACTGACTGACCTTTATTTCTTAAAGTAATAATGGCCACTCTTTTTTCTTTACTTAGCTGCTTTTTTCTTGCCATAATACAAATTCTAACAGTCTATTCAGTAGGACTATCAGCTATGTATCCACCTGACTTCTCCACAACGCAACTGATGGTCCCAACCCCATTTATAAGGCAAGAAATCCCACTTATTAAACCTGACAGGGCACACCTGTGAAGTGAAAACCATTTCAGGTGACTACCTCTTGAAGCTCATCAAGAGAATGCCAAGAGTGTGCAAAGCAGTAATCAAAGCAAAAGGTGGCTACTTTGAAGAACCTAGAATATGACATATTTTCAGTTGTTTCACATTTTTTTGTTATGTATATAATTCCACATGTGTTATTTCATAGTTTTGATGCCTTCAGTGTGAATCTACTCTTTGAATGAGAAGGTGTGTTCAAACTTTTGGTCTGTACTGTATACTATGGTACTACCCCCATCTAGTGGTGGAATGTATGTAGTGCACCTGACAGCCCGGTAAAAGAGATTTCACATAAGAAAACAATACAGCATGACATTACATATAACACAATAAGCTTTTGCAGTGCCCACGTAAGCTAGTGGGACGCTGCACTGGCAGGTGCCTTTAACGGAGGCTGCCAAAGAGAAAACTGCCTTTATCATTCCTGAGGGGCTGTATCAGCGACTAATGGACATCGTGCTTCATCCACATCGTCAGTACGCTTAGGCTCACCTAGACGATATTGTCATCCACAGTACCGACCGGGAAAGTCACCTACCCAAAGTGCAGGCTGTAGTGGACTCAATTTGGAAAGCTAGCCTAACCGCTAAACCAAAAAAATGTGCGATAGGGTTAGAAGAGATTAAGTGCCTCGGGTATGTCATTGGGCCCCAAGTGAGTCATCAAACCCCAAGTAAACAAAATAGAGGCGATACGGAATTGGCCCTGACCTATCACCACTAGGCAAATAAAGTTATTCCTGGGAATGGTGGGCTATTACAAGAGGTTTGTTCCCCACTTTGCTACTCTAGCCGCGCCCTTGACAGGTCTCTTGAAGGGACACAAGTCAATGATGGTTCGCTGGGATGATCGGGCGGAAGAGGCTTTCTCCGCTTTGATGTCAGCCCTGTACGGGTCCCTAGTTTTGGTGACGCCCCACTTCAGAAGGGAGTTTATAGTACAGACCGATGCCTCTGAAGTAGGCCTCGGTGCTGTACTGTCTCAGGAAGTCAACGGGGAGGAGCATCTCATTGTCTTCCTCAGCCGTAAGCTAACCCCAGATGAGACCAGGTACAGTATAATGGAGAGAGAGTGCCTGGCTATCAAGTGGGCACTAGAATCTCTCCCCTCTCAAGTGGATGAGCCATGCCAAAGACAGGAATGCTCGGGTCACCAGATGGTTTCTCTCCCTACAAAACTTTACGTTTTCGGTGGAACACATGGCAGGCCAGTTACAGGGAAACGCGGATGTCCTGTCCCCGGGTACACTGTCTGGCGTGTGTTGAGCCTCCCAGGGTTGACTAAAAGGGGGAGGGCTGATGTGAAACAGTGAGAGGTTTTGTCTGGTAAAACAGGTATTTTCCTCACAGCATGTGCTGCTGGGCTGATTTACAGCAAGGTGAGGTCAAATACCGGACGAGATTTTAAGTGCCGGTCCGAGTTTTAGCAATGATCGTCGCTGGCAGGTTGCTGATTTTAAAAAAATCGAATCAGAAGCCACATAGCAGATCATATTAGTAAATATGATCTGTTATATGGCTGCCCTGCTCCTCTGCTGGTCCTTTTCGTCGGTTGGATCCAGCAGAGGAGCAGGCTTCACAGTGAGTAGCACCAACACTTCACTTTAGCCCCAGATCACCCCCTGCACCCCAATTAACCCATTGATCACCCCTTTGATCGCCCCTGTCAATCACTAGTGAAAGGAAAAAAGTGATCAGTGTAAACTGTCACTTTTTTTTCTCACTGGTATTGACTGTTAGGTTTTAGGGATAGTTTAGGTCCCTTGGTTAGGTAGTTTAGGGATCAGTTAGCGCCCAGCCCACCGCACCACAGTCCCTTATTCGCTGATTAGCATATCGCTAATCAGCATTTGTACTTTTATAGTATCTGGAAGTGATCAAAACTGATCACGGTCAGATCTATAATAGTATTAGTGTCACTTTAGTTCGCCCTCCACCCAAAACGCAGTGTTTGCCCGATCAGGCCTGATCGGTCGCCCACACGTGCGTTCACCCACGCCCGCCCCACCGCAGTGACAACATTATTATTTTTTTTGATCACTGCACATTCACTTTACACGCGCTGCGGCGATAAAAAAATAAGTTTTGATATTTTTTATCAACCGCAGCGGCCTCCGGTACTTCGCTAGCCTCCCATTTGTAAGACAGGCTTGCTTTTTTTCTTGGGTAGTCTCAGGGAATACCCCTAAATTTAGTTGCCCAAATGTCAAACAGGGGGTATTCTTCTGAAGAGGCCTACAGGCTTCTGACCCAGTCGGATGAGGAATGGGAACCCTCATCTGATGAATCTAGCGGGTCAGAATACGAACCTGTAGAAAGCAGTCGCTCTCTGACCCAAAGTTCGGACAAGGAGGCTGAGGTCCCTGATAGCACCAGGCGTACCCGGCCCCGTGTCGCTAGACCACAGGTTGTGCAGGATCTGCTTCAAGAGCAGCAGAGTGGGGCTGGTGCTGTCGGATTACGTGGTGAGGCATACACCAGCAGCGCAGCCCTTCCTAGACCTAGTACCAGCACTGCCGTACAACCTGGTGAAGTGGCGAGCACCAGAAGGGCAGTTGAAGCTGGTACGGTGGCACGAGCAGTAGTGACCCCGTCGCAGCCACCGCAAAGACGGGCCCGTAGAGCCCCTAAAATCCCTGAGGTGCTGGCAAACCCTGATTGGCAGTCCCCAACTTCAGCCGCACCTGTAGTTCCCCCTTTCACCGCCCAGTCTGGAGTTCGGGTTGAGACAGCTCAGATCGGTTCGGCCCTGGGATTTTTTGAGCTGTTTTTGACTGCGGAGCTCTTGGACTTAGTCGTGGCCGAAACAAACCGGTATGCCACACAATTTATAACCGCCAACCCGGGAAGCTTTTATGCCCAGCCTTACCGGTGGAAACCAGTCCAAGTTTCCGAAATTAAAACTTTTCTGGGCCTTCTCCTCAACATGGGTCTAACTAAAAAGCATGAATTGCGGTCATATTGGTCCACGAACCCAATTCATCACATGCCCATATTCTCTGCTGCTATGTCCAGGACACGATTTGAGACCATCCTGCGTTTCCTGCACTTTAGCGACAACACCACCTCCCATCCCACAGGCCACCCAGCTTTTGACCGGCTCCACAAAATTCGGCCCCTCATAGACCATTTCAACCAGAAATTTGCAGATTTGTATACCCCTGAGCAAAACATCTGCATAGACGAGTCCCTAATACATTGGGTATGGGGTCAAATTGTATAAGCTCTGTGAAAGGGCCACAGGCTATACCCACAAACTTCGTGTCTATGAGGGAAAAGATCAGACCCTGGAGCCGGTCGGTTGCCCTGACTACCTGGGGAGCAGTGGGAAGACAGTCTGGGACTTGGTGTCACCCTTATTCGGCAAGGGGTACCATCTTTATGTGGACAATTTCTACACAAGTGTGGCCCTCTTTAGGCATTTGTTTCTAGAACAGATTGGCGCCTGTGGCACCGCGCGGGCTTCTCGCAACAGCTCGTTACCACCCGTCTTGCAAGGGGGGAGAGGGCTGCCTTGTGTAACGAAGAACTGCTCGCGGTGAAATGGAGAGACAAGCGTGACGTTTACATGCTCTCCTCCATTCACGCAGACACGACAATCCAAATTGAGCTAGCAACCCGTGTCATTGAAAAGCCCCTCTCAGTCCACGACTATAACCTTCACATGGGAGGGGTGGACTTCAATGACCAGATGTTGTCTCCGTATTTAGTGTCCCGCAGAATCAGACGCTGGTATAAGAAGGTGTCTGTATATTTGATTCAATTGGCTCTGTATACAGGGAGTGCCGAATTATTAGGCAAATGAGTATTTTGACCACATCATCCTCTTTATGCATGTTGTCTTACTCCAAGCTGTATAGGCTTGAAAGCCTACTACCAATTAAGCATATTAGGTGATGTGCATCTCTGTAATGAGAAGGGGTGTGGTCTAATGACATCAACACCCTATATCAGGTATGCATAATTATTTGGCAACTTCCTTTCCTTTGGCAAAATGGGTCAAAAGAAGGACTTGACAGGCTCAGAAAAGTCAAAAATAGTGAGATATCTTGCAGAGGGATGCAGCACTCTTAAAATTGCAAAGCTTCTGAAGCGTGATCATCGAACAATCAAGCGTTTCATTCAAAATAGTCAACAGGGTCGCAAGAAGCGTGTGGAAAAACCAAGGTGCAAAATAACTGCCCATGAACTGAGAAAAGTCAAGCGTGCAGCTGCCAAGATGCCACTTGCCACCAGTTTGGCCATATTTCAGAGCTGCAACATCACTGGAGTGCCCAAAAGCACAAGGTGTGCAATACTCAGAGACATGGCCAAGGTAAGAAAGGCTGAAAGACGACCACCACTGAACAAGACACACAAGCTGAAACGTCAAGACTGGGCCAAGAAATATCTCAAGACTGATTTTTCTAAGGTTTTATGGACTGATGAAATGAGAGGGAGTCTTGATGGGCCAGATGGATGGGCCCGTGGCTGGATTGGTAAAGGGCAGAGAGCTCCAGTCCGACTCAGACGCCAGCAAGGTGGAGGTGGAGTACTGGTTTGGGCTGGTATCATCAAAGATGAGCTTGTGGGGCCTTTTCGGGTTGAGGATGGAGTCAAGCTCAACTCCCAGTCCTACTGCCAGTTTCTGGAAGACACCTTCTTCAAGCAGTGGTACAGGAAGAAGTCTGCATCCTTCAAGAAAAACATGATTTTCATGCAGGACAATGCTCCATCACACGCGTCCAAGTACTCCACAGCGTGGCTGGCAAGAAAGGGTATAAAATAAGAAAATCTAATGACATGACCTCCTTGTTCACCTGATCTGAACCCCATTGAGAACCTGTGGTCCATCATCAAATGTGAGATTTACAAGGAGGGAAAACAGTACACCTCTCTGAACAGTGTCTGGGAGGCTGTGGTTGCTGCTGCACGCAATGTTGATGGTGAACAGATCAAAACACTGACAGAATCCATGGATGGCAGGCTTTTGAGTGTCCTTGCAAAGAAAGGTGGCTATATTGGTCACTGATTTGTTTTTGTTTTGTTTTTTAATGTCAGAAATGTATATTTGTGAATGTTGAGATGTTATATTGGTTTCACTGGTAAAAAATAAATAATTGAAATGGGTATATATTTGTTTTTTGTTAAGTTGCCTAATAATTATGCACAGAAATAGTCACCTGCACACACAGATATCACCCTAAAATAGCTAAAACTAAAAACAAACTAAAAACTTGTCATGGAACCATGAACCAGACGTACAACAGAGATAGGTGGAATAAGAAGGCTTTATTGAAAATCAAGCCGTAGCTAAAGTCCAAACGGATGGCTAAACTGAAGCAGGGTCTTGCGTAGATGGAGGTCAGGAACCAGGAGGGTAGTCAGACGTAGCCAGGATCAGGAACCAACGGGGTAGTCAGACGAAGCCAGGATCGGGAACCAACGGGGTAGTCAGACGAGGCCAGGATCAGGAACCAGAAGCAGCAGCAGTCTTTGAAGCATGTGCACACAGGAGGACCAAGCAAGGAACTGAAGCCACAGACCTCCTATATATATGAGCTGGGCATCCAGCTCCTCCCAGTGGGAAGGAGGAGCCGCAGGGTGGGAGGCTACAAGAAAACCCAGAAACCAAGATGGCCGCCAGCACATGTCAAACGAAGGGAACAGCAAGGAGGTAAGACCATGACAGTACCTCCCCCTCAAGGGCCCCTCCTCCGCGGAGTAAGGAACGGTTTCTGAGGGAAGCGTGCGTGGAAGGCTCGGAGCAAAGCAGGAGCATGGACATCTGCGGAGGGAACCCAGGAACGCTCCTCTGGACCATAACCACGCCAATGGACCAAAAACTGCACCCGGCCGCGGACCAGGCGTGAGTCCAGGATATTGCTCACCTCATACTCCTCACGATTGCCCACTTGGACCGGACGAGGCCGAGGAATCGAGGAAGTGAAACGATTACACACCAGTGGCTTCAACAGGGAGACATGAAACACGTTGGAGATCCGCATGCCAGGAGGAAGCGCAAGGGCATAGGCTACCGGGTTTACCCTGCGAAGCACTCGGAAGGGACCAACAAAGCGAGGCGCCAGCTTGGGAGTGGGCACTCGAAGGTTGAGGTTGCGGGTGGACAACCATACGCGGTCTCCGACCTGGTAGGAAGGAGCGGGCGCTCGTCTGCGATCAGCCTGGAGTTTCTGGCGCTGCGCAGAGACCTCAAGGGACCTCTGGATCTGTACCCAAGAAGCACGTAGGACGGAAAGGTGATCCTCCACAGCCGGAATATCCTGGGGAGAGAATACCTCCGGTAACACGGCAGGTTGGAACCCATAATTGGCCATGAAGGGAGACGTCCCAGAGGAAGAGTTCACCGCCGTGTTCCTGGCAAACTCAGCCCAAGGCAGGAGGTCAACCCAATTGTCTTGGTGATCGGAGACATAGCAACGAAGGAATTGCTCCAAGGCCTGATTGGATCGTTCTGCGGCCCCATTGGACTGAGGGTGGTAGGCCGAGGAGAAAGAGAGATGAATCCCCAACTGGGAGCAAAAGGCGCGCCAGAACCTGGACACAAACTGACTCCCCCGATCCGACACAATCTCCTTGGGCAAACCGTGCAACCGGAAGACCTCCCTGGCAAAAATCGAGGCCAACTCTTGTGCAGAGGGTAACTTCTTGAGAGGAACACAGTGGCACATTTTGGAAAACCGATCCACAATCATGAGAATGACCGTATGGCCTCTGGATGCAGGGAGGTCCACAATGAAATCCATCCCCAGGTGTGACCATGGACGCTCCCCGGTGGCTATGGGTTGCAAAAGGCCCAACGGAAGGTGCCGAGGGGACTTACTCTGGGCACAAACGGAGCATGCCGCTACATATGCGGCGATGTCGGAACGTAGAGAAGGCCACCAGAACAGACGTGAAACCGCCCAGGACAGCTGATTCTTTCCAGGGTGCCCCGCGGCCTTGGAGTTATGGTAGGTTCGCAACAACCGAGTGCGCAACTCCTCAGGCACAAAACATCTGCCGTTGGGTCTCCCAGAGGGAGCACCAGATTGAGCCGCCAAAATCTGCTCACCCAGAGGAGAAGTCAGGCTGGTGCGAATAGCGGCCAGGATCTGATTCGGGGGTATGACCGTAGTCGGAATCGACTCCTCCCCGGACAGCTCGGAGTACTGCCGTGATAAGGCATCCGCTCTGATGTTCTTGGAGCCGGGTAGGTAGGAGACCACGTAATTAAAACGTGACAAGAACAGAGCCCATCTGGCCTGACGTGGTGTCAATCTCTTGGCCTCAGAGAGGTAGGTCAGATTCTTGTGGTCCGTCAGGATGAGAACCGGAACCACCGAGCCCTCGAGCAAGTGCCTCCATTCTTTAAGGGCCTGCACGATGGCCAATAACTCCCTGTCACCAATCTGATAGTTGCACTCCGCGGAAGACAGTTTCCGGGAGTAAAACCCACAAGGAAGCAGAGGACCCTCTGGTGTTCTACGCTGAGACAGGAGGGCGCCTACTCCCGTCTCAGACGCGTCCACCTCGAGGACAAAAGGCAACCCAGGGTTGGGATGCGACAGAATCGGAGCCGACACAAAGGCGGACTTTAGAGCCTCAAAAGCTCGGATGGCCTCGAGCGGCCAGACCTGAGGATTACTGCCCTTCCTGGTCAGATCCGTGAGAGGCTTGGCTAGCATGGAAAAGTCCCTGATGAACTTCCGATAATAATTGGCGAAGCCCAAAAAGCGCTGCAGGGCACGAAGCCCACTGGGCTGGGGCCACTGTAAGACAGCCGAAACCTTCTCAGGATCCATGGAGAACCCCTCAGCGGAAATGATGTAACCTAAGAAGGTTACCTGGGATCGGTGAAATTCGCATTTCTCAAGCTTACCGAACAGCTTGTTCTCTCGTAAGCGTTGCAACACTCGTCTGACATCCAGAATGTGGGCCTCCATGGATGCAGAATATACCAAGATGTCATCCAAATAGACCACCACACACTGCTGCAACAGGTCACGGAAAACATCGTTGATGAATTCCTGGAAGACTGCGGGCGCATTGCACAACCCAAAGGGCATAACCAAGGATTCATAATGACCGGTCCTGGTGTTAAACGCGGTCTTCCACTCATCGCCCGCCTTGATCCTTACCAGGTTATATGCCGCCCTCAGGTCGAGTTTGGTAAAGACCGTGGCCCCTTTGAGGCGATCGAACAGCTCGGAAATCAAGGGTATCGGGTAAGCGTTCTTGATCGTGATGCGATTGAGACCCCTGTAATCGATGCAAGGCCTCAACTCGCCGCCCTTCTTTTTCACAAAGAAAAATCCAGCCCCTGCCGGGGACGAGGATTTGCGAATGTGTCCGCGTGAAAGCGCCTCCCTCACGTACTCCTCCATGGCCTCATTCTCCGCTACCGACAGTGGATAGACTTTGCCACGAGGAGGAACGGCACCAGATTGTAACTCTATGGCACAATCGTATGGGCGGTGCGGAGGTAGGGCAACCGCACGCACCTTATCGAATACATCCCGGTACTCCTCGTATTCAGGAGGCAACAGAGAGTCCGAGGAAGTACACAGCAACTTGACAGGCCCATGGATGCAACTAGCCCCACACTGCGGTGACCACGAGAGGATCTCGGCCGATCTCCAATCGAAAGTCGGATTATGCTTCTGGAGCCAGGGGTACCCCAAGACCACCGAGTAGTGTGGAGACGAAATAACCTGGAGACAGACCGACTCTCTGTGAACAGCACCAATGGCCATCCCCACTGGAAGGGTCTCCTGAGTCACGTGTGGCGGCAGAAGGGGTCTGCCGTCTATCGCCTCAAGAGCCAGTGGGGAACCTCGAGGCTGCAGAGGAATGGAATTGGCGGCGGCGAACACACTATCAATGAACAAGCCACCAGCACCAGAGTCCACCAACGCCTGGGTCGTCACCGAGCCCCCGACCCAGGAGAGGACAACAGTAATCAGTGGTTTGTCAACACGGGAAACCGGGGACGAGGAGACTCCACCCAAGATCTGCCCCCGACAGGATCTCAGGTGCGAGCGTTTCCCGGACGGTTCGGGCATGCCAACCGAAAATGCCCACCGAGACCACAGTACATGCATCGGCCCTCGCGTCTCCGGAGTACCCTCTCCCCCTCGGACAGGCGAGCAACCCCCAGCTGCATGGGTTGACCCCCAGACCAGTCATCCCCAGGAGGCGTGGGAGGAGAGGGAGGCACGGGTGGGACAGCAAACGTAGGCGCCAATCTGTTAGAAGGCCTCCGCAGGCTCTCCTTAAAGGAAGGTCTCTCCCTGAGTCTGGTGTCAATCAAAATCAGGAAAGAAATAAGGGACTCGAGCTCCACTGGTAGGTCCTGGCTGCAATCTCATCCTTCAAGGCATCCGAGAGACCATGAGAGAAAGCAGCGACCAGAGCCTCATTATTCCAGCCCACCTCTGCTGCCAGGGTACGAAACTCAATGGCGTATTCAGCTACGGATCGTGAACCCTGTCTGATGGACATAAGGAGCTTCGCAGCAGAGGCAGCACGAGCCGGCACATCGAATACCTTCCGAAGAGAAGCAACAAAACCGGAAAACTCGGCAACCACCGGATTGTTGTTCTCCCATAAAGGGCTGGCCCAGGCCAAGGCCTTGTCCGAGAGCAGCGAGATCAAGAAGCCCACCTTTGATCTCTCAGTAGGAAAGGCATGTGGCAGCAACTCGAAATAAATGGCCACCTGGTTAAGGAAACCTCGGCACTGAGTTGGCTCTCCCCCAAAGCGCTGTGGAAGGGGGGCAGAACCGGTCATACCCCGAAACACCGCAGGCGCAGCAACAGGTGTCGGGGTAGACTCTGGCGCAACAACCGGAGCGGCAGTAGGAGCGGGCCCAGGAGCGACAACCGACCCATCGGCAACGGAAGCTAAATGAGCCGTGCGTTCAAGCAGGGTTTGTAACGCCACAGCGAACCGACCCAACAGGTGATCCTGCTGATCAAGTCTGGCAACCAGCGTAGGTAGCGAGGATGGCCCTGTACCGTCAGAATTCATGGCTTGGTCCTAATGTCATGGAACCATGAACCAGACGTACAACAGAGATAGGTGGAATAAGAAGGCTTTATTGAAAATCAAGCCGTAGCTAAAGTCCAAACGGATGGCTAAACTGAAGCAGGGTCTTGCGTAGACGGAGGTCAGGAACCAGGAGGGTAGTCAGACGTAGCCAGGATCAGGAACCAACGGGGTAGTCAGACGAAGCCAGGATCGGGAACCAACGGGGTAGTCAGACGAGGCCAGGATCAGGAACCAGAAGCAGCAGCAGTCTTTGAAGCATGTGCACACAGGAGGACCAAGCAAGGAACTGAAGCCACAGACCTCCTATATATATGAGCTGGGCATCCAGCTCCTCCCAGTGGGAAGGAGGAGCCGCAGGGTGGGAGGCTACAAGAAAACCCAGAAACCAAGATGGCCGCCAGCACATGTCAAACGAAGGGAACAGCAAGGAGGTAAGACCATGACAAAACTACTTCCAAAAATATTCAGCTTTGATATTAATGAGTTTTTTGGGTTCATTGAGAACATGGTTGTTGTTCAATAATAAAATTAATCCTCAAAAATACAACTTGCCTAATAATTCTGCACTCTCTGTAATAGTTTTGTTCTCTACAGTAAGGCTGGGAGAACAGGATCCTTCCTCAAATTTCAGGAAGAGATCATCGAGAACCTCCTGTACCCAGGAGGTTCCGTGGCCCCATCCACCAGTGTAGTTAGCCGTCTACACGAGCGACATTTCCCCAATGTCGTTGCCGTTACCTCAACCCAACCGTCACCCCGAAAAAGATGTCGTGTCTGTAGCAGGAGTGGAATAAGGTGTGACACCCGCTATTTCTGTCCTGACTGTCCTGACCACCCTGCCCTATGCTTAGGGGAGTGTTTCCGGAAGTACCACACACAGGTACACCTAGCATAGGGATCACATCTCACCAGGACAGGCACACAGGGCTATTAGGGCCCATTCACTCACAGCTGCTGCAAACGTCTCCTTTCACCTGGGACAAAGTGCATAACGCACTGCGCCACATCTTTGGGCGATTTGCGCTTTGCACATTGACCCATGGGGAAGGAGAGGTTTGTTCTATAAAGGTAAAAAAAAAAACACCAGTAAGCAAAAAGGTTAATGTTTAGTTCAAAAAGTTAAAGTTTATATGTTCTGTTCCAAAGTTAATAAAATTATTGCGCTGCGGCCTGTTTTTTTTTTTTTTACCTTCCAGGTGGACCAACCGATCGACTAGCTGCAGCACTGATGTGCATTCTGGCAGAAGCATTGCGCTGCTGTCAGATTACACGCAAGTTGGTGTATGCGGCGCTGCAAGACGAGATTTCTACTCTGCAGTAAAAGATACGTTTGCCAAGGCATACGAGCTGAGGAGGAGGCGGTGTTCCTATGCTTTGGCAAACACTTTGTATATAAAAAAATAAATAAAAAATCCCGGCAATGATTTATTCATCCACATCGATTGATGTGAATGGAGAAATCTGGTTTGCCAGGGCATACGAGCTAAGTGGGTATGTGTAAAGGGGGAATATTAATTACCAATATTATGCGAATATCGATAATTAATATTCCTAAATAGGAGGAGCCGTCTAGTGAAGACTCCGCCTATTTATACCTTTATATAACAATTACACTATATCTTCGCTATGCCTTACACTAATCACTATACTAGCTGCATGCGCCTTACTTACTACCGCTAACAAATACACACTACACAAAGGGTACAAGTAACACAGTATTTATTACAATACACTACGCACGCAATACTGACAACACAACACTAAATATACAGTACTCAACTACACTACACGTTCCCAAATTCCACCCACAAACTACACACACACAAGTATAACAACCCACCCGCCTAGCTCTATACTGTCCCTACGGGGTTACAAGAGGGTTAAACACGTTACAGTTTGTTTGCAGAGCAGAAGCATGCTCTACAGTGCAGATACAGTTTGTTTGCAGAGCAGAAGCATGCTCTACCGCGCAGCAGTTCACCAGGGGTTAACCAGGGGGGTTAAATGGTAGGGGGTCAGGTATGTACTTGAAGGACAGAATAGGGGAAGGGGTTAATCAGGGGACTATAGGGGTTCTGTGCAGAGGGCAGCAGGACGGGTTCAGGGGCCAGCCTGCATACCAGAGGGGGGGGGGGCCGATTGCTCCGTACAGAACCAGGGGATGCACTATAGGGGTTCTGTGCAGAGGGCAGCAGGACAGGGGTTCAGGGGCCAGCCTGCATACCAGAGGGGGGGGGGGGGCGATTGCTCCGTAACCAGGGGATGCAGGGGTAGGGGTAACCCAGGGAATCAGGGTATAGGGGGTGCTGGCAGAGAAGGGGTTAAGGTGGTGGGATTGTGGTAGGGATCGTTGGTGGGATAGGGGATAGTATAAGGGGGTGATACTTATGATCCTGCTCGTTGTCCAGGGGGTCTCCCGATCCACTTTGCGGAGCGCAGATGCGCTCTCCTATTAGGTGGGGAGGTCCGGTCACGGCAGTGGGGGGGGGGGGGTTCCGGTCAGGCGCCCTGTCCAGCGCAGGATGCGCTCCTCTTCTAGATGGGGGTGGGGGGGTCCCATCTCGTCCGGAGCGCAGGACGCGCTCACTTCAAGTGGGCCTTGACCCTAACTAACTCACCTGAGTGCCGGGCCGCCAGATATTTAAACCCGGCCGCCCGCACTCCCGCGCTGCGCCGCCCACCAGGGGGCGCGCGCGCGCCCCCATCATCCACGTGGGCCGGCGCAGTGATATGACGTCACTGCGCCGGCCCGCACATCGGGGACGCGCTGCAGACAGGCGGGAGATCCTTCGATCTCCCGCCTGTAGAGCTCAGCATTTCGGGAGGGGGGAGCGGAGGGAGCGGAGGTGTCTCCTTTCTCTCTATTATGTTTAATTATCTCCAGCAGGGCTGCAGATAATTAGAACAAAAGGATTCAAATTCATTAGAATTTGAATCCTTTTGAGGTCACCAGAATGACCGGACCTTATCCGGTCATCCTGGCGCCTTTACTCAGAATACATCAATGTGAATGCTTGGGCCACATTCACATTGATGCATCTGGGTCCATGTAGGGGGGGGGTTTATATGGTATGGGGATATGATAAGGGGGCACAATATGATATATATCTCTTAAGGGGGCACCTACAGATATAATCAGGGAGCACAAGCCCCTGCAATATAAGAGGGCACAAGCCCCTACAATATAAGGGGGCACATATTTCCCACAGGGGCCACCATGAGCCCCTGGGGATCATCATGGGCAGATGTGCGCAGATGCTGGGCACATCTGCGCACATCGTCCCATGATGCTGTGGTTGATGTATGCACATATATACCATACATGCCCGCACATGTTTGCAGGCATGCATGGATATATATGCATACGTCTCAACCGTTCCTCAACAGTATGGATGTTGGGCGGAGCTCCTATGTCCTGGCAGACGCCTTTCCCCTCCTTTTTTTTGTGGGCAGAGATTTTTTCATCCACATTGATCGATGCGAATGAAGAAATCTGTGCCGTTCATTTTTTTCTTTCAGCCCAGAGGCTGAACGGAAAAAAAAAATCTCATTACCTGTATCCTCAATATAAGGCCCCCTGCACACGGCCGTGTTTCACAGCCGTGTGCGGGCCGTGGAACCGCGGCCTGGATCCCTCCTGAGAGCAGGAGCGCACGGCGTCACTGGTTGCTATGACGCCGTGCGCTCCCTGCTGCCGCCGCAATACAGTAATACACTGGTATGATCTATACCAGTGTATTACTGTACTGTGCCGGCAGCAGGGAGCGCACGGCGTCATAGCAACCAGTGACGCCGTGCGCTCCTGCTCTCAGGAGGGATCCAGGCCGCGGTTCCACGGCCCGCACACGGCTGTGAAACACGGCCGTGTGCATGGGGCCTAAGGAGAATAGCAGAAACTCCTAATGCTGGCCATACATGTAATGATTGCGGAGACCCTCAAATGCCAGGGCAGTACAAACACCCCACAAATGACCTTATTTTGGAAAGAAGACACCCCAAGGTATTCGCTAAGGGGCATATTGAGTCCATGAAAGATTTAAATCTTTGTCCCAAGTTAGCGGAAAGTGAGACTTTGTGAGAAAAAACTAAAAAGAAAATCAATTTCCGCTAACTTATGCCCAAAAAAAATAATTCTATGAACTCGCCAGGCCCCTCATTGAATACCTTGGGGTGTCTTCTTTCCAAAGTGGGGTCACATGTGGGGTATTTATACTGCCCTGGCTTTTTAGGGGCCCTAAAGCGTGAGAAGAAGTCTGGGATCCAAATGTCTAAAAATGCCCTCCTAAAAGGAATTTGGGCACCTTTGCGCATCTAGGCTGCAAAAAAGTGTCACACATGTGGTATCGCCATACTCAGGAGAAGTTGGGGAATGTGTTTTGGGGTGTCATTTTACATATACCCATGCTGGGTGAGATAAATATCTTGGTCAAATGCCAACTTTGTATAAAAAATGGGAAAAGTTGTCTTTTGCCAAGATATTTCTCTTACCCAGCATGGGTATATGTAAAATGACACCCCAAAACACATTCCCCAACTTCTCCTGAGTACGGCGATACCAGATGTGTGACACTTTATTGCAGCCTAGGTGGGCAAAGGGGCACACATTCCAAAGAGCACCTTTCGGATTTCGCAGGCCATTTTTTACACATTTTGATTGCAAAGTACTTCTCACACATTTGGGCCCCTAAATTGCCAGGGCAGTATAACTACGCCACAAGTGACCCCATTTTGAAAAAAAGAAGACACCCCAAGGTATTCCGTGAGGGGCATGGCGAGTTCCTAGAATTTTTTATTTTTTGTTGCAAGTTAGTGGAATATGAGACTGTGTAAGGAAAAAAAAAAATCATCATTTTCCGCTAACTTGTGACAAAAAATAAAAAATTCTAGGAACTCACCATGCCCCTCACGGAATACCTTGGGGTGTCTTCTTTCCAAAATGGGGTCACTTGTGGCGTAGTTATACTGCCCTGGCAATTTAGTACTCAGGAGAAGTTGGGGAATGTGTTTTGGGGTGTCATTTTACATATACCCATGCTGGGTGAGATAAATATCTTGGTCAAATGCCAACTTTGTATAAAAAAAATTCTCTCACCCAGCATGGGTATATGTAAAATGACACCCCAAAACACATTCCCACAAGTGACCCCATTTTGGAAAGAAGACACCCCAAGGTATTTTGTAATGGGCATAGTGAGTTCATGGAAGTTTTTATTTTTTGTCACAAGTTAGTGGAATATGAGACTTTGTAAGAAAAAAAATCGAAAAAAAAAATCATCATTTTCCGCTAACTTGTGACAAAAAATAAAAAGTTCTATGAACTCACTATGCCCGTCAGTGAATACCTTAGGGTGTCTACTTTCCGAAATGGGGTCATTTGTGGGGTGTTTGTACTGTCTGGGCATTGTAGAACCTCAGGAAACATGACAGGTGCTCAGAAAGTCAGAGCTACTTCAAAAAGCGGAAATTCAAACTTTTACCCAAACCATTTTTTTTTTGCCCAAACATTTTTTTTTATCAAAGACATATAGAACAATAAATTTAGCGAAAAATTTATATATGGATGTCATTTTTTTTGCAACGTTTTACAGCTGAAAGTGAAAAATGTCATTTTTTTGCAAAAAAATCATTACATTTTGATTAATAACAAAAAAAGTAAAAATGTCAGCAGCAATGAAATACCACCAAATGAAAGCTCTATTAGTGAGAAGAAAAGGAGGTAAAATTCATTTGGGTGGTAAGTTGCATGACCGAGCGATAAACGGTGAAAGTAGTGTAGTGCAGAAGTGTAAAAAGTGGCCTGGTCATTAAGGAGGTTTCAGCTAGCGGGGTTGAAGTGGTTAAATAGGCAGCTGGGCTCAGAAGTTAGGTCTCTGTGTTCGGATCTGGGAGCCTTGTGTCTGAATGAAGGCTTGCTATCTGTTTCGCATGAAAACAGGTTGGTGCTGCTATCAGCAATGATTCTTTGAGGCAGAATTGCCTCATGGTGTGAATTACCACCAACACCGCAAGGGGATTTTTTGCTTGATTATGACTGTTTGTTTTGTCACTTGCCTAAAGTGTGAATAAAGCAATGAACTGTTTAATCCAAAGAACTTGTTGTTGCCTCTATACTGCTTCCGCTAATCCTGCCTACCAGATCGAAACCCCACACTCCTAAATTTGTCTGCAAAACGGACAAGAATAGGACATGTTCTACCTTTTTTTTGCGGGCCTACAAAACAGACATACGGATGCAGACAGCACATGGTGTGCTATCGAATTTTTTGCGGACCCATTGAAATGAATGGGTCTGCATCCTATCCGCAAAAAAAACGGAACGGACATGGAAACAATTTACGTTTGTGTGCATGAGGCCTAACTCTGGTTTAAGTAAAGAACGATTGTTTCCTCTCATTGGTTGGTTTTATAATCTGATACAGCAGCTGGATATTGTGTGTCGACAACGATCATAGTGATAAGATAGTGGAAGAAGTAGATTTTTCTGTCTAATTGTGGACTTGTGCGCATACTCGTTTTTCCAACATAGAATAAGCCACATGGGCATTTTAAGATATACAGTAAATAACAACACTGCACTCAGATCTATAAAATCCATGTATTTGAAATTTTTCTCCTTTATGCTGGTGTGAGAAGGTGTTACCTTTAACCCCTTACCAATATCCACCATACATATACGACACAGCAGGAAGTAACTTCTTGACAGCCACCGTACATACACAGCACTGTGGGTGAGAGCAGGAGCTGCGCCCGCTCGATCAGCGACAGGGGTCCGGCTGTTCCTGACAGCCAAGTCCCTGCTGTATCCGCTTGCATCGATGAATACACTGATGGCACATAACCCTGTATGCAGCTGTCAATGCTGACCGCGGCATTCACAGAGTTTATTGGAATCTCGTGGTGATCACAGCACTCTATCTTTTCTGACTGGTTTGGGTGCACGTCTTGGTATGTTCCTGGCTCCACCTCTTGGAACGTATAAATATTCAACAATTTACACAGCACTCCAGATTTTGGTTAAGTGATTTTTATTTGCATTAGCCGGACATAGTGGTCCTTTTTGGAACTAGACCACTGAGTTTGGAGGGAGAGGGCTCCCTTTCTGTCCCCTTCGGGTCCCCACGCAGCAGTGACAGGGACCTAGTGCCTTCCATAGGCATCGAGGATTGCCTTTCATGGAAGCCTGTGAGACTCAGCCCCCTGGGTCTCACAGGCAAGCAGGCTGTCAGTGTATTACACTGGTAATACACTGACAGCCAATGCCTTACAATACATTGGGGTCATTTATCAAACTGGTGTGAAGTAGAACTGTTTTAATTGTCCACAGCAACCAATCAGATTCCACCTTTCATTTTCCAAAGGAGCTGTAAAAAATGAAAGGTGGACTCTGATTGGTTGCTATGGGCAACTAAGCCTGTTTTACACAAGTAAAGTACACCCATATGTATTTGTACATTGTAGAGAGGATCAGACCCCCAAACCACAACACAAAAACTGTTTTTTTTTTTCCAAAAAGGCTTGTGTAAGATTGCAAACATAAATAAAAAAAATAGACATTTTAGGTATCACTGCATCCAAAGGATGAGTGGGGAGGGAGTCTCTGTGTATCCTAGCTTTAAGGCCAGGGTAAGGCAGCTTCCTGGCTTCCCCTTATCAGAGGTTGATGTCCCAGAATGTTCTGTTTCCCAGTTTCACAGAAACTACTTAATTAATTAAGAATTATTTTAGTATGATGCGGAAGCATTATCTTTTATGAATAACAAACCGAATCATTAGTTTCTATTTCCACCTCCTTGGTGGTGTGCCAGATTTGTCTATGATTATCTGTATAAAGAAATATGCTTGTATGAAATAAAGTGGAGTGTATGCGATTCAGCTATGCGCCTGTGTCAGCTCTCTGAATTCCTATGAGAATATCTCAATTTGGGTCCCGGCAATTATAGAGATGGGGGTTTTGTGCTAACACCATAATGACCTGCTCTAAAATAATGGTCTACCCCTTCAGGTGAATGCTGTAAAAATAAATGTTAGAGCAGCCATTGTTGTCACATTGCCTTACAAAAAGCGTAATAGCGAGTGATCAAAAAGTACTACGTACCCCAAAATGGTAACAATTAAAACATCAACTCATCCTGGTAACAATGAGCCCCCACACAAGACGATTGGCAGAAAAATTTAAAAAAGTGGCTCTCAGAATATGACAACACTAAAAATTTTATATTTTTTTTTAATGATTTGTGTAAAAGTGGTAAAACATAAAAAATTATATAAAATTGTTAATCGTACTGGCCAGCAGAATAAAGAAAATGTGCCTTTTTTCCCCGCTTGGTGTTCACTGCAATAACAAAACCCAAAAAGAAATGGCAGAGTTGCCGTCTTTTCTTTAGGCTCGCATTTTGCGGAACGGAATTGTGGACCCATTCATTTCTATGGGGCCGCACTATGTGCTGCCCGGATCCGGAATTGTGGATCCGCACTTCCGGGTCCGCAATTCCGTACCCGAAAAAAATAGAACATGTCCTATTCTTGTCCGCAATTGTGGACAAGAATGGGCATATTCTATTAGTGCCGGCGATGTGCGGTCCCCCAAATGTGGAACGCACATTGCCGGTGTCCGTGTTTTGCGTATCCGTGGATCCACAAAACACACTATGGACGTGTGAATGGAGCCTTATCCTGCTTCCAAAAAAGCTAAAAAAAAGTGATAAAAAGTTGTATGTACCCCAAAATAGAACCAATGATAAAGCTCAGTTGAGAGAAAACCAAAATGTATGGTTGTCAGAAAATGGCAGTACTGGTCTCCAGAGACTGATCAATAGCAACATGGCACCCGTAAACCATTTCACCAAAATCTGCCCTTCAAAAACCATATGGTACAGGCCTCTCAGATAGCTTCTACTTAGGCCTCATGCACACGAACGTATTTTCTTTCCGTGCCAGTTCAGTTTTTTTTGCGGACCGTATGCGGAACCTTTCATTTTAATGGGTCCGCAAAATACAGAATGCACATGGACGTCATCTGTATTTTTTGCGGGGCCGCAAAATACATACGGTCGTGTACATGAGCCCTTACTCCGCTCCCCAGAACTCCTGATTCCTGCATGGCCACCGTTGCATCTCCTCCCTAGCTTCACCCGCGGTGCTATGGAAGCTCGTCTCCATCGCGGCCTGCTATTGGCTAAGCCCTCCCCAGCTTTGCCAGATGTTTGATCCATGCACCAGATGTTTTGATCCATGCAACGGTGAGATGCGATGGGCATGCGAGGATCAAAAGTGATGCGGGTGCCCGGGAGTGGGGTAAGTATAACCTATATGAGGTGCCAGGGCATTGTTGAGAGGTCATTAAAGGGGTTAAATAACCCCTTTAACAACATTTGTGGTGCTTTTTCTCCTGGTACCCCTTGTGAAAATGAAAAATGGGGAGCTTATGCAACATTTTATTGGAAGAATTTTTTTTTTTCATTTTCACAGCCAAGTTTCTAAATTCTATTAAAAGCCTGTGGGTCAAATTGGTGAGTACACCCCCTCAATAAATTTCTTGAGGGGTGTAATTTCCAAAATGGGATCACTTTTTGGTAGATTCTACTGTAGGGGTACCTTAGTGTGCCTTCAAATGTAAGATAACGCCCAACATGATCACATATAGGGTGTTTCTGTAAACCGCAGAATTAGGGTAATAGATATTGAGTTTTGTTTGACTGTTAACCCTTTCTGCCTTACAGGAAAAAAAAAATAGATTAAAATGGAAAATCTGCAAAAAAAAAGTAACATTTTGAAATTTCGCCCCCATTTTCCTTTAATTCTTGTGAAACATGCAAAGAATTAACGTTTGTAAAATCAGTTTTGAATAACTTGAAGGGTGTAGTTACTAAAATGGGGTAATTTATGTTTTTTTTTTACTACGTTAGCCCCACAAAGTTACATCAAAAGTCAATTGGTCCTTTAAAAAGTGGAATTTGGAACTTTCCTAGAAAATTAGAAACTTTGCTTCTAAAAATCTAAGCCTTCTAACGTCTTAAAAATAAAATGACATTCACAAAATTATGCCAACATAACGTAGACATATGGAAAATGTTAATACTGGTAACAACTTTTTGAGGTATCACTATTCGTCTTAAAAGCAGAGAAATTCAAATTAGCGATTTTTTTTAACTAAACCTTTAAGTTAAATTTTACCTTTAAAATAAAGTACAATGTGACACAAGAAAACTGTCTCAGAATCTCTTGAATAAGTAAAAGCGTTCCAATAATTATTTCCCACTAAAGTCATACATGTCAGAGTTGTAAAAATAGGCTCTGTCAGGAAAGTGAAAAGTGTTTCCGAAGGGGTTAATGACACTAGAGCAGTGAGCACATTAGAACATGAGAATGTTCCCATTTGTGGGTGTTGACGAAAAGCATTGTGTTCATTTCCTCTCACTCCCATGTCTGCTCTCACCACCTTATCTCTAATAAGATTTTCTGTAACATATCAAGGGAGTGCTTTGAAATTCCACTACCTGCGGTTATGCAATGCATGTTTCCATACATTACGCAAGGGCCGCTATTGGCTGCACACATTCTCTGTTGTTTTCTGCACGCAGGGGAGATGCAAAGATAGGTGTGGAGCGATCTCGAAGGAAAACGGCGTCTGGAACCAGGTAAGTATTCTCAGTATCGCGGGTCCCAGCATTGTGCGGACGTTATTCAGTCTTGGATAACACCTTTAATTGTTGTTCTGATCTTATTCATCCAAGAATGGTACGTTAACACAAAAGGGAAGCGCAGTGCTTTATCATGTATTTTATCTGATACATATTCCCTATTTCTCTATACCGTAACCACTTAAAGGGAACCTTTCACCTGGATTTTGGGTATAGAGCTGCTAGATTGCCGCTAGCACATCCGCAATATCAAGTCCCCATAGCTCTTTGTGCTATTATTTTTGTAAAAAAAAACTATTTTATAGATATGTAAATTAACCTTAGATGAGTCCTGTCAGAGATGAGTCCAGCGTTCTCTGACTCTGAGCCCAGCCACGCCCACTGTTAAGGAGCCCAGCACCGCTCCGCATCCTCCGACTCTTCTCTCTGTTCTCCGACGTCGCAAAGCTAGAACGCCGTACTCTCGCAATATGCTAGCTAGCTGTGCTGTGCTGGCATCATCCTCAGGGAACTAACTGCGCATGCGCTAGCTCGCGAATCGCGAGATTACAGCGCTCTAGCGTTGTGATGTCAGGGAGCAAGGAGGAGAGTCGGAGGATGTGTGGCGGTGCTGGGCTCCTTAACAGTGGGCGTGGCTGGGCTCAGAGTCAGAGAACGCTGGACTCATCTCTGACAGGACTCATCTAAGGTTAATTTACATATCTATAAAATCTTTATTTATTTTTTACACAATAAAAGCACAGAGCGCTATGGGGACTGGATATTGCAGATATGCTAGCGACAATCTAGCAGCCCATGTCCTCAGCTCTATACCCCAAATCCAGGTGACAGGTTCCGTTTAACGCATAATGCCATACATGTACAGCATTATGCGCCCGCATGTGTATGGAGCGGGCTGCTGTATCATACAGCAGGCTCCCGACCACAATGACTGGGAATGGCGATCCCACCAAACCCTATTATTTAACCCTTCAGATGCCGCAATTAACGCTGATCGCAGTATCTGTGGAGTTAGACAGAGGGATGCTGCTCCCTCTGCCTTCTGATTGGATCTGTGCTCTGATCAGTTACCATGGCAGCCTGGACTCTGCTGAATCCTTCCAGGACTGCCATGGTAATATGCCTGCTGAACTATGCACGAGGTATAGCTCAGCAGGGACAGTGTTAAAATCCTGTTCACCCTACCTGATCTCTGTTAGGGTGCATAGGACAAGGGATCAAAAGATTCCATGTTCTAGGCCTCTATAGGGGCTAATAGTTAGAAATATATATATATAAAAATTTTAAATCACCCCTCCCAGTCCCAATTTTACATATAAAATATATTGTGGAGATTCGCTCTGCTAGACAGGGTGTGCAGACGCAGTACAGAGGCAAAATCCCAGATCACAGCACACACACCTCCTGAGCTCCACTGTCAAACTGTACCAAGGGACTGCGGAAAAGGTGCTGGGGGCTAGTTGCCTGGCAGGTCGGGCAAGACTTACAGAATTTGTCCACCTCTCTACACACACTGGGCCAGTAAAACCGTTGTAGTATCCGGTCCTGTGTTTTTTTGTATTCCCAGATGCCCCCCCCCAGAACATGTTGGTGGGCTAACATGAGTTTGCGATAGGCCTGGGGCACCACTAACTTTTCAATATGTTGACCCCGCAGTTGGTTTACCTGATACAACATTTCCTAATGAACCACAAAACGGGGAAACACCGACTCTGCCCCTGGTTGTTGTGGTTCATCATCTACTATTATTACATATACCCAAGCTCAAAATAGGGTTGGGTCTCGGTGTTGTGCAGTACCAAAATTATCCCCAGAGACATTAAGGTCGTCCAGCTCAGGCCCCGGCGGTAAGTCCTCTACATCTCCCACCGTTACATTCAGTGGGGTTGTCCCCCTCTCTTCCACCGAAGTGGTGGTCACCCCTACCGCTGGCCCTTCAGCCTCGGGTTCCGAAGGTTCTGGCCTCCCCCTGGAGCCAGGCCACTCTGCTGGAATTAACATGTCTCATAGGTATCAGTCACTCTTGTAACAGGCCACAGTACCGGGAAGTCTCTCCCTATTATGGATTCATGTATTCCTAAAGGTCTAAGTAAGATCCGTCCCGGATCAGCTATACAGCCGTACTAAGTATTAAGGTGTCAAACAGCAACTGCTGCTGACACATAAAAACCGGCTCTTACTCCACCGAGGCCAGGAACCTCGGTGACACATATCCATCATCCACGATGATTACTTGTAACTTCTTACAATATAAAAAATAAACATATTAGGTATCTCTGCATCTGAAAATTTCTGAACTAAAAAAATATTTTACATAATTTCTGTGCAGTAAATGCCATAAACACATGATTTTAAATTTTTGGGGTCATCTTATTTGCCCCAAAAAATGTAATAAGGCGTCATGCACATGGCCGTTGGGCAGCTGTTCCGCAATTTGTGGTCCCCAATGAACGGGAAACGTCCGTGTGGCGGCTGGGACGGATCGAGACCCATTCAAGTAAATGGGTCCGCATTTGTGATGCTGGGAGTACACGGCCGGTGCCCGTTGTTTGTGGTTTTGCAATATGGCCACGGCTGGGCAATGGCCGTGTGCATGAGGCCTAACAGTGATCAAAAAGTTCTATATACCACATAAACGGTACAAATAAAAACAACAGTTCTTTACACAAAAAACAAGCTCGCATACAGCTCTGTAGACTAAAATATAAAAAAGTTATGGCTATCAGAATATGGCGAGGCAAAGAACATTTATATTTTTTTCAAAAGTTTTTATATATTTTTAAGTAATTAAATAAAATAAAAACTATACAAGTTTGGTATTGCTGCAATCGTATTGAGCAGTAAATTTAAGGACATCATGTAATTTTTAGCACAGTGAGCCAGTGATGTCAAAACCCCCAAAACCTTGGCGGAATTGTGTGGTTTTTTTTCCAATTCAAAAAGTTGTATGCACCCCAAAATAGTACCACTGAAACCATCACCATATCCCACAATAAACAAGCCTACACATAAGACAATCACCCCAAAAATGAAAAAAAAAATGGCTTTCAGAAAATGGCAACTCAAAAACAGGATTTTTTTTAATTATCCCAGTGAAATCTGCCATTCAAAATCCATATGGCGCTCCTTCTTTTCTGCGCCCTGCTGTGTGCCCATAGAGCAGTTAACAACCACATATGGGGTGATTCTGTAAACTGCAGAATCAGGGTTATAAATATTACGTTTGTTTTGCTGTTAACCTGTGCAGTGTTACAGAAAAAAATGATTAAAATGGAAAATTTGCTAAATAAGTGTAAGATCCTCACCTGCTTTGCACTCCAGGGGAACCAAGAGGGGTCCTCGTGGAGTTGCAGGGACAGGTTATGCGTGTCTCTGATGCACCAGCGCTGACCCCTTTGCGAGCCAGTGCGGAGATGCGTTCGCGTGGACATCGGAGGGGAGGACCGTCGGAGTCCCGGGGACAGAGTGGCCAGGCGAGTGACAAGACGCCGCAGCCAGGGTTGTCTCCGGTGTCTCCTGCGACTTCCGTTTCCGCATCTGGGTCCACATGCTCGCATACTCGCGCTGAGTCAATCATGCGTCCGTGCGTACGCACGAGGGCAGGTTCGCAAAGGGATACACAGTCGCGAGTATGCGCTTCTTATGCACTTCGTCGACCAGTGGCGCATATTATACTGACTCACAAGAGCAAAGTGGATTAGGGAGCCAGCCATGGGTTAATCAACTTGTGATTGCCTTAGGCCTTGTACTCAGGTGCAGGGCAATTTGTTCACCTATGGTAGTGGACACTTGGCACCCTGGGATTGGTCAGCAGGCATTTAAAAGGAGGTCTCTCAGGGTGATCAGTGCCCACTGTTATTTTCCCTCAACCAGGTATAGGTCACAACTCCTAGTGACTGAAGACTGCCAGGAACTTTGTCCTTACAGCGGACCCAAGATCTGGAGTGACTCGACTGCCAAGTGCACAGCATCATTCAGCACTGGTTGGGACTATTCCTGGAATCTCCTTGCCTGGTTTTTTGTTATTATTCCTTGTTACCAGCAAGTGTCCTGGACGTTTATGTTTCTGGTGAATAAACACCTTTTTGCTTTCATCACTGGTCTGTTTGTTGGTGCCTTGCATTACAGAACAGTGGGCCCAACTAACAGTTGCCATGGACAAGATCCAGCAGCAGCTGAATGAATTAACGGGAGCCGTTAACCTGCTGTTCCAACGACGCCCAAATATACCAGCAGCCGCTGCAGCGCAAATCCAAGAGCAACTGACAACTGTGATGGAGGAGATTCAGCAGCTTATCCAGGGAGCCTCAGCACCAGGGCCGGCGTCAGAACCCGGCAAACCCGGGCAAGTGCCGGGGCCCACTGTAAGTTAGGGGGCCCACTCGTCTCCGCGGCGGCCCCTTTAAAATGTTTGCCAGAAATATTTGCGCAGCGCAGCGCCTGCTCGCCGTCCGAGCCATAATTATTCATGTTGCGCAGCGCAGCGCAGCGCCCGCCCCCTCTCTCACGTGATCCTCTTCTCTTCTGACTCCGAGTCCAGGCACCGCACGCCGCACAGATCAACGAATCCAGCGATGATCCTCATTTGAGTCTGACTCACTGTAAGCCTGCCCCCAGCCAGCAGCAGGCCTGATAGCCGAGCCCAGAGGAAACCTGGCGCCCAGCCCAGAGGAAACCTGGAGGAGCTGAATGCTGCTGCTGGACTCGTTTTAAATTTAGAATTAAGGTGAACTAGTAACAGTCACATACCAAGACCAGTTCATGAATTTTTGCCAATAAACTGTATAATTGATTTCATGTGTTCTGGTATTTTCTTATAGGAGTTTATATTGTGTTTTAGGCCGAATGCACACGTCCGCATTCCACGGCTGTGAGCGGTCCGTGGTATCCCGGCCTGGCATCCTGCTGAGAGCAGGAGCGCACGGCGTCATTGGTTTCTGCTATGACGCCGTGCGCTTCATGCCGCCGCTGCACTACAGTAATACACTCGTATGATCTATACGAGTGTATTACTGTAGTGCAGCGGCGGCATGAAGCGCACGGCGTCATAGCAGAAACCAATGACGCCGTGCGCTCCTGCTCTCAGCAGGATGCCAGGCCGGGATACCACGGACCGCTCACAGCCGTGGAACGCGGACGTGTGCATTCGGCCTAAAACACAATATAAACTCCTATAAGAAAATACCAGAACACATGAAATCAATTATACAGTTTATTGGCAAAACTTCATAAGAGGAAATTTTCCTCTTATGAATTTTTGACAATAAAGTGTATTATTGATTATCATTTTCTTATAGGAGTTTGTTTTAAGCCTCATTCACACGGCCGTTGTGTGCCCATGGCTGTATTGCGGCCCGCATACGGCAGGTCTGCAACGCAATACACGGGCACCGGCCCATGTGCACTCCGCATCACAGATGCGGACCCATTCACTTGAATGGGTCCGCAATCACAGAGATGCAGAACGAACGCATGGATTGGAACCCCATGGAAGCACTATGGAGTGCTTCCGTGGTATTTCTGGCCATGCCTCCGCACCCCAATAAAATAGAACTTATTCAATTTTTTTGCGGGGGGCGGACGGTTAACGGACCCATTCAAGTTGAATGGGTCCGGATTCGTCCCGGCCACTGCATGGACGTTGCCCGTGCATTGGGGACCGCAACGGATGCACAACGGCCGTGTGCATGAGGCCTAAGGGCTCTTTCATACGAGCGGATGCCGTGCGGGTAATCCGCTGCGTGAAAGAGTGCCAAGCCCCGTCCAGGACAGCAGAGACACGGAGCAGTAACATGATTGATAATGCTCTTTGCCTCTCTCTGACATTTTTACTACAAAATGACAGTGAGATACAGTTGTCACTGTGATTTTGTAGTAAAATTATCACAGAGAGGCAAAGAGCATTATCAATCATGTTACTGCTCCGTGTCTCTGCTGTCCTGGACGGGGCTTGGCACTCTTTCACGCAGCGGATTACCCGCACAGCATCCGCTCGTATGAAAGAGCCCTTATGCCCCTTGCAGACTAGCGTTCCTCCCGCAGCAAGTCCACATCCTAGCACCCGGCCCAACCTCCCAGCGCTGCCGGAGGTCACATAGCATTATATTGATTGATCTAACCCTTAAAGTTCTGGAATGTATTGGATAACTGGCATAATGCTGTTAGTGTCATCTAATACATTCCAGGACTATAAGGGTTACATAGCATCATAAATCAATATAATGCTATGTGAATCCCATCAGTGCTGGGAGGTCAGGCCGGGTGCTGCGATGCGGACTCGCTGCGGGAGGAAACGCTTGTCTGCAAGGGGCCTTAGCACAGGGGGGCCCACTGAGGCTTTATCGCCCAAGGGCCCACATGAACCTGGAGCCGGCCCTGCTCAGCACTACCCGTCACTATCGCAAGGCATCAAACAGAACCTAAGATCCCTCTGCCTGACCCCTTCACAGGAGAGCGACAGGAGTTCTTAAACTTCAGGGACTCCTGTCTCCTTTATTTCCAGTTACGACCGATGGCTTCTGGCACTCTCAGGCAGAGAATTGGGATTGTAATGTCACTGCTACGTGGAGACCCCCAACGTTGGGCATTTAACTTGCCTCAAGACCATACAGCTTTTTCGTCAGTGGATGCCTTCTTCGAGGCTATGGCTGTGATTTACGATGACCCGGATCGTACTCGCACCGCAGAGACCAATCTTGAGCATATTCAACAAGGCCGCCGCCCAGCTGAAGAATACGCTGCAGAATTCAGGCGATGGGCAGCTTTCACCACCTGGGGCGACGCAGCCCTACGCCATCGCTTCCGTTTGGGACTTTTGGATGCGGTCCGGGATCTTCTTTTGGCCTTGCCTACCCCCTTCTCGTTGGAAATGGCTATCTCTCAGGCAATCGATGCCGACAGGCGAATCCGTGAGAGGCGAGTGGAACGGTCGTCTCGGTTTTCATCCTCTCGACCACATCCAGGGCCTCTAAAATCGGCCGAAGAGCCAATGGAGGTTGGATCCTCCCATCTCACACAGGCAGAACGAGCTCGTCGCCAACAGAAAGGCCTGTGCCTATTTTGCGGGAAGTCTGGACACCTCGTTAAAACCTGTCCCCTCCTGCCGGCGGGAAACGAATGAACCTAGGGGGCATAGAGGAGAACCCCCTAGGTGCTATTATCCCTCCTCCAAGCCGGGTGATGGTATCCATATCCTTACGGTGGCAAGACAAGGTCCATGAGTTGTCAGCACTAATCGATTCTGGGGCCGCTGGGAATTTTGTGGACTCAACCTTGGTTCGTCGACTTGGCATCCCGTTGATCCAGCCGAAAACCACCATGTCAGTGACCGCGATTGATAGTTCCCCTCTTCAAGATGGTCGTGCAGTGTGGATGACTCTGGGAATACAGGTAACGGTGGGGGCTGATCATCGGGAGACCTTAAGCCTTTTTGTCCTTGACATGCCATCCACTCCCGTGATTTTGGGTCTCCCTTGGTTAAGGCTCCATAATCCAGTAGTGGACTGGCGCTCGGGTCTTATCTGTCAGTGGAGTACGGAATGCCTTACTAAGTGCATTCGTCCCGACCTGTCACTAGCCTCCATGGAAGTATTAAGTACTTTACCACAGCAGTATCATAATTTCCGAGATGTGTTCAGTCCTCAGGGGGCTGATGTATTACCTCCCCACAGGTCATATGATTGTCCTATAGACCTGTTGCCAGGCACCATGCCACCACGAGGGCATCTTTATAATCTCACTGGGCCTGAGGTTCAGGCTCAGCGGGAGTATATTAAAGAGAACCTTGAGAAGAATTTCATTCGTCCATCCACTTCCCCTGCTGGAGCTGGATTCTTCTTTGTGGAGAAGAAGGATGGAGGCTTGAGACCTTGCATCGACTATCGTGCCCTTAATCGGATTACGGTGAAGAATCGGTATCCACTGCCTCTGATTGATGATCTGTTTTCTCAGGTGGCAGGGGCCCGAGTCTTCACCAAACTCGATTTAAGGGGTGCTTATAATTTAGTTCGCATTAGAGAGGGTGACGAATGGAAGACCGCATTTAATACCAGAGACGGGCATTACGAGTATCTCGTGATGCCTTTCGGTCTCTGTAATGTTCCCGCGGTCTTCCAGGAGTTCATCAACGATGTTCTCAGAGATTTCTTGGATAGATGTGTTGTTGTCTATCTAGATGACATACTAATCTACTCCTCGGATCTGGTCTCTCATCGGAGACACGTGTGTCAGGTTTTCCAGAAGCTGAGGGAGAACCGCCTCTATGCCAAACTTGAGAAGTGTCTGTTTGAGGTGAAGGAGTTGCCTTTCCTGGGGTACATTATCTCAGAAAAGGGATTGGCTATGGACCCATCCAAACTTTCTGCTGTCTTGGATTGGCCTCAACCTAAGGATCTTAAGGGGTTGCAGCGTTTCTTAGGCTTTGCCAACTTCTACCGCAAGTTTATTAAGAATTTTTCTGCGATAGTAGTACCTCTCACCAACCTCACTAAGAAGGGAGCTAATCCTTCTATATGGACGAGAGAGGCAGTCAGAGCCTTTGAGACGCTGAAACAGGCCTTTTGCACGGCACCAATTCTTACTCATCCAGACACCTCCAGACCTTTTGTTCTCGAGGTCGATGCCTCAGAGGTCGGTGTAGGGGCAGTTCTCTCACAGTATTCTGGGGACCCCGAGAGGTTACATCCCTGTGCCTTCTTCTCTCGGAAGCTCTCTCCAGCCGAGTGTAATTATGATATCGGCAATAGAGAGCTTCTGGGAGTAAGATTGGCTTTTCAAGAGTGGAGACATTGGCTAGAGGGTGCAGAACATCCCATCACGGTTTACACTGACCACAAAAATTTGGAGTATCTAGAGAGTGCCAAAAGACTCAACTCCCGACAAGCCAGGTGGGCATTGTTTTTCACCCGCTTCAATTTCCGCCTCACTTATAAACCAGGTTCCAAAAACGTGAAGGCAGATGCCCTGTCCCGCTGCTTCCCTGAGGCTGCTTCCGTCCTGGACTCTGAGCCAGAAACCATTCTCCCAACTAAATGTTTTCTTGCTGCCCTGGGGGCCGCAGAAGTAATGGAGGACTTGTCCTCTCTTCTTGAGCCCTCACAGGCAGAGAGTCCACCTGACAAACCCGAGGGTCGATGGTTCGTACCCATTAACCTTCGATTGGAGGTCATCCGACAGCTTCATGACTCAAAGTCTGCCGGGCATTTGGGTGTTAAAAAAACACTTGCCCTTGTTAAACGTCACGTGTGGTGGCCCAACATGTCCGTGGATGTTAAGGCCTATATCCAGGCATGTACTGTTTGCGCCAGATGTAAACCGTCTCGGTCTGCCCCTTCTGGGACTTTACTCCCACTGCCTATTCCCCAGGCTCCATGGACTCACATTTCCATGGATTTCATCACAGATTTGCCAAGGTCCTCTGGAAGTACGGTAATCTGGGTAGTGGTGGACCGTTTTAGTAAAATGGCCCATTTTATCCCACTCCCTGGATTGCCCTCGGCCAGAGAATTGGCAGATCTGTTCTTGAATCATGTCTTTCGATTACACGGAGCGCCGGATGACATTGTTTCAGACAGAGGAGTGCAATTCATCTCCCGCTTCTGGCGTTCTTTCTGCTCCCGATTGGGTATCAATTTGTCTTTTTCTTCTGGTTTTCACCCAGAGACCAACGGTCAGACGGAAAGGACTAACCAGACCCTGGAGCAATATCTCCGGTGCTTCGTGTCAGACTGCCAGGAGGAATGGGCAGCGTATCTACCCTTTGCGGAGGTGGCTTATAATAACTCTGAGCATGCTTCCACTAAGATGTCTCCGTTCAGGTGCGTGGGGGGCAGGGATCCAAGACTCTCTTCTTTGGCCGGACCCTCCACTGACTCACCGGTGGTGGATCAGTGGTTCAAGGATAGGCGTCCCATTTGGTCGTCGGCCCAGCGGAATCTCCGCAGTGCGGTGGCGCAACAGAAGAAATTTGCTGATCGTCATCGCACCGTAGAGCAAAAGTTTAAGGTGGGAGATCAGGTGTGGGTCTCCACCCGGAACATTCCGCTGCGTCAGCCATCTTCCAAGTTGGGTCCTCGATTCATTGGCCCATACCCAGTGACACAAAAGATCAACCGAGTTACGTACAAGGTTGCTCTTCCACCGTCGATCCGAGGAGTGAACACCTTTCATGTTTCACTTCTCAAATCGGCAGCCGACTCCGCTCCCTTCATTCAGACCCCATCCCCGCTGGAGGTCCAAGGGGTACCGGAGTTCGAAGTGAACAGAATTTTGGACTCTCGTTTTGTCCAAAGGTCTCTTCAATAATTGGTGGACTGGAAGGGTTTTGGTCCAGAGGAGAGATGTTGGATACCTGCTCGCCAGGTGCATGCGGATGAGTTGGTGGCAGCCTTTCACCGGGATAATCCGAGAAAGCTTGCTTGGAGTCTTCAGAGCCGCCTCCTCGAGGGGGGGGGGGGGGTAATGTAAGATCCTCACCTGCTTTGCACTCCAGGGGAACCAAGAGGGGTCCTCGTGGAGTTGCGGGACAGGTTATGCGTGTCTCTGATGCACCAGCGCTGACCCCTTTGCGAGCCAGTGCGGAGATGCGTTCGCGTGGACATCGGAGGGGAGGACCGTCGGAGTCCCGGGGACAGAGTGGCCAGGCGAGTGACAAGACGCCGCAGCCAGGGTTGTCTCCGGTGTCTCCTGCGACTTCGGTTTCCGCATCTGGGTCCACGCGCTCGCATACTCGCGCTGAGTCAATCATGCGTCCGTGCGTACGCACGAGGGCAGGTTCGCAAAGGGATACACGGTCGCGAGTATGCGCTTCTTATGCACTTCGTCGACCAGTGGCGCATATTATACTGACTCACAAGAGCAAAGTGGATTAGGGAGCCAGCCATGGGTTAATCAACTTGTGATTGCCTTAGGCCTTGTACTCAGGTGCAGGGCAATTTGTTCACCTATGGTAGTGGACACTTGGCACCCTGGGATTGGTCAGCAGGCATTTAAAAGGAGGTCTCTCAGGGTGATCAGTGCCCACTGTTATTTTCCCTCAACCAGGTATAGGTCACAACTCCTAGTGACTGAAGACTGCCAGGAACTTTGTCCTTACAGCGGACCCAAGATCTGGAGTGACTCGACTACCAAGTGCACAGCATCATTCAGCACTGGTTGGGACTATTCCTGGAATCTCCTTGCCTGTTTTTTTGTTATTATTCCTTGTTACCAGCAAGTGTCCTGGACGTTTATGTTTCTGGTGAATAAACACCTTTTTGCTTTCATCACTGGTCTGTTTGTTGGTGCCTTGCATTACAATAAGTGACATTTTTAAATTTTACCTCCAAAGTTTATAAAATCGGTTTTTAATAATTTGAGGGGTGTAGTTTCTAAAATTGGTTGCGTTGATATCTATTATGTGTCACGGTCTCTAACGAGATCTAAGAGACTGGCTGCACGTTATGTAATCTGACAGCCTCTTTGGTTTCACTTGTTTTCAGTGTTGTTGCTGGTAATGACCACACCTTTTGTCTCAGGTGTAGCTTAGTGGTCATTCCAACTCTTCTATTTAGTCTGGCTTTACCCATCATGCTATGCGGTTGATAGCTTCAGTTTGGTATTAGAAGTGCTGGTGTGTGGTCCTCTTCTGAGTTCCTGCTCCTCCATTTACTTCAGAAGTTAAGTGTTACTTCCCTTTTATATTTTGTTGTTTCCTCTCTGTCTTTTGTTACTAGGCCTCAGGGAGACGCTGATTCTTTCATATTGGAAAGAACAGGCCGTCTCAAGCCCAGACACTACTCTAGGGCAGATAGAAAAAAAGGGGGGGCTAGATGCACAGTCACAAATAAGCAGTGGAACCCTTATCCAGGAGTAGGTTCAGTCTCCTTAAAACAGTCAAATCCACAAGCAATTGCAGGGACCGCACTGATACCAGCAGTAATAGACACAGTGCAGACTTCAACACACGCTTCAGCAGGCAGCTGTTATCAATCCACTCCTATTGACGTCTCCTGGAGCGTCTTGATACCAACTGAAAACTTCAATATACGGCACCAATTCCTTCACAAGACAAAGAGACACATAGCGCAATACCCAAGTGGTAAAAGTAAGTATCCAATTTATTGTACTTACAAAGTCCATGTATTAAAAGACATTTCATAAAATCACACCCAACCCTGGTTTCGCCTTAGGCTTCGTCAGGGGTTAATGAACTGAATTCCCTCAGACTCAATGTTAAATATCCTTCCCAGGGCAATTCAGGGTTTCCAGGGTCATAGGTTCTAGTGTATGAACATTCCTACCCTCAAGGTCAGTTCTTACGGATAGGAGTCAGGGCTAGGATTAGGGTTTCCATAGGAGGTGTCCGTTTCCCTTTCCCTAGCTTTGAGGCCTAGTTCCTTTTACCTTCCCTCCTATTGTCGTGGTGTTCCCTCCCACATCACTACGTGACAGTAAGCCCCTCAAAATCACTTTAGAACTGAATTTGCTCTTTAAAAAGTCAGTATTAAAAATTTGAAAAATTGTGGCGCTCCATGCGAGTGCCGCTTTCTAGTCTTCACTAAGTGAACGGTAATGAACGAGAAGTGGCGCTCGCATAGAGCACTGCCTCCTCTTTAACTCCTTAAGGACACAGCCTTATTTCACCTTAAGGACCAGGCAATTTTTTTGCAAATCTGACCAGTGTCACTTTATGTACTGATAACTGTAAAACGCTTTGACTTAACCAGGCCATTCTGAGATTGCTTTTTTGTCACATATTGTACTTCATGACACTGGTAAAATGAAGTAAAAAATAATAATTTTTATTTATAAAAAAATACCAAATTTACCCAAAATTTGAAAAAAAAGCTAATTTCCAAGTTTCAATTTCTCTACTTCTATAATACATAGTAATACCTCCAAAAATAGTTATTACTTTACATTCACTATATGTCTATTTCATGTTTGCATCATTTTGGTAATTATATTTATATTTTGGGGATGTTACAAGGCTTAGAAGTTTGGAAGCAAATCTTGAAATTTGTCTGAAATTTTCAAAAACCCAATTTTTAGGGACCAGTTCAGGTCTGAAGTCACTTTGTGAGGTTTATATAATAGAAACCACCCAAAAATGACCCCATTCTAGAAACTACACCCCTCAAGGTATTCAAAGCTGATTTTACAAACGTCGTTAACTCTGCACAAGAGTTATTCGCAAATGGGGATGAAATTAGAAAATTCAATTTTTTGCCTAATTTTCCATTTTAACCCATTTTTTCCACTAACAAAGCAAGGGTTAACAGCCAAACAAGACTGTATCCTTATTGCCCTGCCGTTTACAGAAACACCCCATATGTGGCCGTACACTACTGTACGGTCACACAGCGGGGCGTAGCGGGAAAGGTGCACCGTTTGGTTTTTGGAGGGCTGATTTTTATGGATCGGTTTATTTACACTGTGTCCTATTTCAACCCCCCTGATGCACCCCTGGAGTAGAAACTCTCTAAAAGTGACGCCATCTAAGAAACTACACCCCTCAAGGTATTCAAAACTGATTTTACAAACGTTGTTTACCCTTCAGGTGTTGCGCAAGAGTTATTGGCAAATGGGGATGAAATTTTTTAATTTAAATTTTTTGCCTAATTTTCCATTTTAACCCATTTTTTCCACTAATAAAGCAAGGGTTAACTGCAAAACAAGACTATATCTTTATTGCCCTGGCTCTGCCGTTTACAGAAACACCCCATATGTGGCCGTACACTACTATACGGCCACACAGCAGGGCGTAGAGTGAAAGGTGCGCCGTATGGTTTTTGGAGGGCTGATTTTTATGGACCGGTTTATTTACACCGCGTCCTGTTTCAACCCCCCTGATGCACCCCTGGAGTAGAAACTCCCTAAAAGTGACCCCATTTTGGAAACTACAGGATAAGGTGGCGGCTTTGTTGGGATTATTTTTAGGGTACATATGATTTTTGGTTGCTCTATATTACATTTTTGTGAGGCAAGGTTACCAAAAATTTAATTCTGAAATTTCATCTCCATTTGCCATTAACTGTTGAGGAACACCTAAAGGGTTAATAAAATTTGTAAAATCAGTTTTGAATACCTTGAGGGGTGTTGTTTCTTATATGGGGTCACTTTTATAGGGTTTTTACTCTAGGGGGCATCAGGGGGGCTTCAAAAGGGACAAGGTGTCAATAAAAAAGGCCATCAAAATTGGCCTTCCAGAAACCATGTCGGTCCTTTCCTTTTGCGCCCTGTCTTTTACTGATACAGCAGTTTACGACCACAAATTTGGCATTTCTGTAAACTGCAGTATCAGGGTAATAAATATTAAGTTTTGTTTGGTTGTTAACCCTTGCCTTGTTACCAGAAAAAACGGATTGAAATGGAAAAGTGCCAAAAATAGCTGTTTTGGCACCGTTTTAGTTTTTTTTGACCGTGTTAATCTGGGGGGTTAGGTTATGGGGTATTTTTATAGAGGAGATTCTTACGGACGCGGCGATACCTAATAAGTCAACTTTTTTACAATTATTTAGGTTTTAGACTATTATCCTTTTTGTATCTCTAAAGTCTGAGTAATTTTTTTTGTTTGTTTTTTAGCCGATTATCTTATGTAGGGGCTCATTTTTTGCGCGATGAGAGGACAGTTTTATTGGCACTTTTTTGGGGGTTATATGACTTTTTTTATCATTTGCTATTAAAACTTTTGTTATTACCGACGCAGCGATACCTAATTTGTATACTTTTTTTTTAATTATTTTAGTTTTTACTATTTTTTTGGGTGTCTCAAGTCTGAGAACCAGTTTTTTTTATCCGATAGTCAGTGGCTAAGTTGGAATATAAATTTAGTACTACATGGAAGTGTGATACTCCCTGAAGCAACCGTCAATGCAGAGGTCTGGATGATCGGGGCACGTGTCGCACTGAGTAGTGGTGTCCTTCCGTATCCCCCTCCTACGACACACGCTGCACTTTTTTGGGGTTCATCCCTTCTTTCCAGCATGGGGGACCACACCTGGAAAGTGTTGGCCAGGGACGATCCGGGTGCCTCCAGTTCCCGAGGTACTCCGGCCTGCTCTTTCCCAGTCCGAAAAGATCAGGGCCTTGAGGACTGCCTCATAGAACTGAAGGAATGTCCCTGTGTTGCCAGCACTTCGGGATAGTACAAAAGAGTTGTGCAAGGCAACCTGCACCAAGTAGATCGCAACTTTTTTGTACCATGCCCGGGTTTTGCGCATGGCGTTATATGGCTTGAGGACTTGATCAGAGAGATCAACTCCTCCCATATACCGATTGTAGTCGACGATACAATCGGGCTTGAGGACCGTTGCCGCGGTACCTCGCACAGGGACAGGGGTGATGCTGTTACCATGAATTATGGACAGTACAAGGACAGCCCTCTTGTCCTTATATCTGACCAGCAACAGGTTTTCACTGCTAAGGGCACGGGTCGCACCCCTGGGGATAGGTACCTGGAGGGAGTGGGCAGGGAGGCCGCGTTGATTTTTACGCACGGTCCCACAAGCGAACGTGGATCTGGCGGCGAGGGACTGGAACAAGGAGATACTAGTATAAAAGTTATCCACGTAAAGGTGGTAACCCTTATCTAGCAGTGGGTACATAAGGTCCCACACAAGTTTCCCGCTAACACCCAGAGTGGGGGGACATTCTGGGGGTTGAATACAGGGAATCTCGCCCCTCGTACACACGAAACTTGTAAGTGTACCCTGAAGTACTCTCACAAAGTTTGCACAGCTTCACGCCATACCTCGCCCGCTTTGAGGGAACATACTGGCGGAAAATGAGTCTGCCCTTGAACGCAATGAGAGATTCATCAACCGCGAACTCCCTTCCAGGTACATAGGCCTGTACAAATTTGTCCCCAAAATGATCGATGACCGGCCGTATCTTATACAGACGGTCATAGGCAGGATCACCTTGGGGGGGGACATGCTGCATTATCTGAATAATGCAGACATTTCCGGATGGCCTCAAACCGGGAGCGTGTCATGGCCGTACTGTAAAGTGGGGTCTGGTATAGGACGTCCCCACTCCAGTAATGCCTGACACTAGGTTTCTTAACCAGGCCCATATGCAGCACGAGGCCCCAAAATGTCCTCCTCTCGGCTGCACTGACCAGCGTCCAGCCACCAGGCCTGGTGTTGAGCAACGAACTGTTGGGCATACAGGTTCATCTGCTCCACCATCAGATTTACCAGTGGGTCACTGAAAAAATTACTAAAAAAGTCATATTCTGTGTAGCCCACTGTGGAAATCTGGATTCCTGATTGGCCTACAAAATCAGGAATCACGGGCTCATATCGCTCTGGGGTACACCAGACAAGTTCACCGGCAGGGTGCTCTGGTGGATTTAACTGGTGGGCCGGAAAACTAGTATGAGCCCCAGGGCTGCTTGTAATAGTGTGGGCCACAGGATCCCTAGAATGGCGGTCCCCTTGCTCCGCCTGGCGGCGTCTGCGCTGCCTTGGGGGCTCATCATCATCACTAGATGATGAGGAGGACGCGGTTGACAACAGGAAAGTGGGGTCATCCTCGTCCTCACTGAGACTCTCGGAGTCGGAGGCAAGCTGGGCGTACACCTCCTCGGCCGAGAACGTCCGGCGGGCCATAGGGGAGTGTGTGTCTGTGTGTGTATGTGCGTGTGTGTAAATCTTTATTTGGTGTGCGTGTGTGTGGGGGCACAGGTGTTCGCGGACTTATCCCTAAAAGTAACAGAAAAAAAAGACTAACTAAAAAAAGGGGGAAAAATGTGATAAAAAAAGTAAAATCAAAAATCAAAACCGCTGAGTAACCCTCCAAAGTTGATCAGCGGTGGGGTGTGCGATGCGCTAACAGTGGCCGGACGCTAAGAGTGCCAGCCACAGTCAGCGTATGCACAAAAAATAAAAATGCCTGCGCCCCCAAAAAGTTGTGGGGGGGAGGGGGGGGGTCAAGCAGCAGCACCCCTGGGGGGTCTGGGGTCACACAGCTGTGCTGTTCCCTAATTACCTGATGATAAAGATGGGGGTGCTGGGGCACAGATCGGGTCCTGGGGGCAAGGATGGGTGCTGGGGCACAGATCGCACGTGCAGCAGCAACGCTCCTCTCTCCTCGGGCTCCGGACACAAAAGGAGGAGAAGAGGAGCGCTGCTATCATTTGAAACTGCCGCCGGCCCGCCCTCCTACCAATCAGAAGCGTCCTCCACAGATCACCATCCTGTTCCGGGTTATCGGGTCCTCAGAGACCCGAATAACCCGGAAACACAGCAAACCGCTGCGGTTTACTGTGTTCGCCTACACGGGGAAGGGGGGGTCACAGGACCCCCCGGCGCATTTGCCCCAGGTGCCTGCTCAATGATTTGAGCAGGCACCGGGTTCCGATGACCGCCCGCCGTGCGGCGGTGATCGAAAATACACAGGGCGTACAGGTACGCCCTGTGTCCTTAAGTACCAGGACATAAGGGCGTACCTGTACGCCCTATGTCCAGAAGAGGTTAAACAGCTAATCGGCGGGAGTGCCGGGTGTCAGACCCCTGCAGATCAGATATTGATGACCTATCCTTATGATAGGTCATTAGTATTAACAGCTGGACAACCACTTTAAGTGTCTAACTGGTCAAACAGTTACATTTTATCCTTTATGTACCCTGTAAGTTTACTACCTGATTACACACTGATATACTCCTCATAGCTTACATATTTACATTTCACCATCCACTAGACATTCATATCTGGAAAACATCTCGGGGGTCAAAATGCTCACTACATCCCTAGATAAATTCCTTAAGTGGTGTGGTTTCCAAAATGGGGTCACTTCTCGAGGTTTCCACTGTCAGGGTAGCCTAAAAACCATTCCAGCTACATCTGCCCCCCAAAAGCCAAATGGTGCTTCTTCACTTCTGAAACCAGCTGTGAGCCCATACAGAAGATTACGACCACATACTGGGTGATTTTCTCCTGTTACTCCTTGTAAAAATGAAAAATGTGGGGCTAAAGCGACATTTTATTGTAACATGTCATCTTTTATTTTCACAGCTATTTTTAAATTCTATGATGTGTTTTCTAAATTCTATGAAACGCCTGTGGGGTCTAAGGGGGTAATTTATGACCAGATATACGCCACTTTCGTGGCGTATATCTGGCGCAGATTCCGTTGCAAACCATGGGGCGGCAGAATCTGTGACTTTTTCCCTGCTCACACAAGATCTGAACAGTGGGTGTGGTTTAGGCGTAGAAAATAGTGTAAATGTAAGACAACAAGGAAACTGTCTAAAATTTAGAATCGGCACTGCATGCGCCGAATTTATGTAGAGGCCGGTGCCACTTCACAACTTCGGCGATCCACTGTCACATATAGGGCTTATTAAGACCAGCATCTAAAATGCCCCTGAGTGCTTATTACACCCCTTCACAAATTCCTTGAAGGGTTTAGATTTCAATATGGGGTCACTTCTTGAGGTTTCTACTATAAGAGTGCCTCAGGATCTCTTCAAATGCGACATGGCACCTGAAAACCATTTCAGCAAAATCTGACCTTCAAATTCCTGCTGTCCTATAATATAAATGTAATGAGCCTGGAAGCCTAGTACAGACTCAGATGACACCGCCCCAATCAAACCTCAGATCAATCATATACCGGTAATAAATAAGTGAACTTACCTCTCCTTCTCCTGCACTCACCGCCCCCTGGTCTTATTTCGGGTCTGCACTGCATTATGACTTGGCATTGCACATCGTGAGGTCACAGTGCATGCCTACGTCCACTACGTCCTGATGCTATACGCAGTGCAGAGAGGGGCCTAGAAGAAGACCAGGGAACGGTAAGTACAGCCAGAGCTACAGTCACTGCTCCGTGCACCTTCACCTTCTGCATACTGATAAGCACCTCCATAATGGAAGTGCTTCCAATCCTCCCAACCCCTCCCCCTGCTTTTGAAGGGGGGGGGGATTAATCTTATAAAGAAAAAAAATGTGATATATCTAGTTAGTATCGCTGTAATCATACTTCCCCAGAGTGAAAAAGTTTTCCTTTCACTTTCCTATCCTATGCTGCATAGTAATGGTTGAAAAATTTACAAGGTAAAAATTTACATTGAATTAAGTTTTTTTTATATGTCACCCACATAACTGATGTGTGTGTATCACCTACAGTTCTATTTAGAGATGAGCGAAGTTCATATTTTGAAATTCGTTCACGCTTCTAAGACAGAATACATAAGGGAATGCCTTTAGAGGCATTCTGTTATTCATTCCGTCATAATAGAAGTCTATAGGCTGCAAAACGGATCCGTCCCGTTATGCAGGAGTCCTCTCCTGCATAACAGAAACGGGACGGATCCGTTTTGCAGCCCATAGAGTTCTATTATGATGGAATGAATAACGGAATGCCTCTAAAGGCATTCCCTTATGTATTCTGTCTTAGAATCGCATTGTGGTCCATGGTAACGGAATCCATAATGCAATTCACCTTTTACCACCGAACGAAGTGTGAACGAATTTCATAGGCGGAAATTTGCTCATCTCTAGTTCTATTGCTTTGGCCCTGTCTACCAGTGCAATGCCTTGTTAACTTGTACATTAGACCTGCCTAGTGAAAAGGCTCATTGTTTGCATTGGCCCCACCAGCCAGCATTATGGTCATGCCTAACGGTTTGCTGACCTTGCCTATTTGACTTGGCCACCCATTCTACCAGTTTGGCTCCACCTACTACATGGGGCCACTTCTGTGTATTTTTTCCAGAGCCACTTTAAGTCCCCAATCCGCTCCTGAGCTGAGGAAGCATACACCATCATTGCCATGATACTGATACAGCCAGTGAGAGAAGAGATGTTCCTACATTCCTCGTGTCCATGGGCGTCCGCAGGGAGGGGCAAGGGGGGGCAATTGCAGCACTGGCAAATCCAGGGGGGGGGGAAACGGGGCAATTACCCCCCCCCCCCCGAGCTGCTCAGAAGTGGGGGACGGCGGCGGGGCACAGGGAGATGAACGCTTCCATTCTGGAAGCTTTGATCTCCATAGTAATCTGTATCGCCGTCCTCAGGACAGAGGAACACAGGCCGGAAGAGGCCTGCATCGCATCGCTGCCAAGGAGGTAAGTATAAGTGTTTATTTTTTTTTTGTGTACAATACTGGTGGCTACTGGCACATAATGGGGGTCTCTGGCTTCTGGCACATAATGGGGGTCTCTGGCTACTGGCACATAATGGGGGGGCTGTCATTACTGGCACATAATGGGGGGGCTGTCATTACTGGCACATAATGGGGGGGCTGTCATTACTGGCACATAATGGGGGGGCTGTTATTACGGGCACATAATGGGGGTTGTCATTACTGGCACATAATGGGGGCTGTCATTACTGGCACAAGGGGGGGCTGTTATTACTGGCACATTATTGGGGGCACTATAGGTGCATCTACTGAGGCTACAAAGAAGGGGTGATTTATATGGGGGGCTCTGTACAGTAGAATTTTATACTGGGACACATTATGGTGGGTACTATGAGGAAGGGGGAGAGGAGTACTATGGGGTCATCTACTGGGGGCACTAAGAAGGGGTATTTTATACTTGCAAATTATGGGGGACACTGAGGGCATCTACTGGGGCATTTTATACTGGTACATTATGGGGGGCACTAGGAGGAAGGGGGGAGAGGAGCACTATGGGGGCATTTACTGGGGGCACTATATAGGGGTATTTTATACTGGCACATTATGGGGGCACTATGGGGACATTAGCTCAACTGGGGGCATTACAAGGGGGTATTTTTTGCACTGTCACATTATAAGGAGAATTATTTCTACTGGGGGGCATTATGGTGGGCTTTATTACTCCCACATGGTATGACCCCCTAGTAGCAGCACCATCCTCTCTCTGCTCTTCTATTCCTCTGCCCCTTCTCCAAATCCTTATTATGAAATCTTTCTCATAAGGATAAAACGTTTGGACACACCTTCTCATTCAAAGAGTTTTCTTTATTTTCATGACTATGAAAATTGTAGATTCACACTGAAGGCGTCAAAACTATGAATTAACACATGTGGAATTATATACATAACAAAAAAAGTGTCAAACAACTGAAAATAAGTCATATTCTAGGTTCTTCAAAGTAGCCACCTTTTGCTTTGATTACTGCTTTGCATACTCTTGGCATTCTCTTGATGCGCTTCAAGAGGTAGTCACCTGAAATGGTTTTCACTTCACAGGTGTGCCCTGTCAGGTTTAATAAGTGGGTTTACTTGTCTTATAAATGGGGTTGGGACCATCAGTTGCGTTGTGGAGAGGTCAGGGGGATACACAGCTAATGATAGTCCTACTGAATAGGCTGTTAGAATTTGTATTATGGCAAGAAAAAAGCAGCTAAGTAAAGAAAAACGAGTGGCCATCGTTACTTTAAGAAATGAAGGCCAGTCAGTCCGAAAAATTGGGAAAACTTTGAAAGTGTCCCCAAGTGCAGTCACAAAACAATCAAGCACTACAAAGAAACTGGCTCACATGCGGACCGCCCCAGGAAAGGAAGACCAAGAGTCACCTCTGCTGCGGAGGATAAGTTCATCCGAGTCACCAGCCTCAGAAATCGCAGGTTAACAGCAGCTCACATTAGAGACCAGGTCAATGCCACACAGAGTTCTAGCAGCAGACACATCTCTAGAACAAGCTGTTAAGAGGAGACTGTGTGAATCAGGCCTTCATGGTAGAATATCTGCTAGGAAACCACTGCTAAGGACAGACAACAAGCAGAAGAGACTTGTTTGGGCTAAAGAACTCAAGGAATGGACATTAGACCAGTGGAAATCTGTGCTTTGGTCTGATGAGTCCAAATTTGAGATCTTTGGTTCCAACCACTGTGTCTTTGTGCGACGCAGAAAAGGTGAACGGATGGACTCCACATGCCTGGTTCCCACCGTGAAGCATGGAGGAGGAGGTGTGATGGTGTGGGGGTGCTTTACTGATGACACTGTTGGGGATTTATTCAAAATTGAAGGCATACTGAACCAGCATGGCTACCACAGCATGCTATTCCATCCGGTTTGTGTTTAGTTGGACAATCATTTATTTTTCAACAGGACAATGACCCCAAACACACCTCCAGGCTGTGTAAGGGCTATTTGACCTTGAAGAAGAGTGATGGGGTGCTGCGCCAGATGACCTGGCCTCCACAGTCACCAGACCTGAACCCAATCGAGATGGTTTGGGGTGAGCTGGACCGCAGAGTGAAGGCAAAAGGGCCAACAAGTGCTAAGCATCTCTGGGAACTCCTTCAGGACTGTTGGAAGACCATTTCAGGTGACTACCTCTTGAAGCTCAGCAAGAGAATGCCAAGAGTGTGCAAAGCAGTAATCAAGGCAAAAGGTGGCTACTTTGAAGAACCTAAAATATGACATATTTTCAGTTGTTTCACACTTTTTTGTTATGCATATAATTCCACATGTGTTAATTCATAGTTTTGATGCCTTCAGTGTGAATCTACAATTTTCATAGTCATGAAAATAAAGAAAACTCTTTGAATGAGAAGGTGTGTCCAAACTTTTGGTCTGTACTGTACGAAGAAGTTAGAAAATCAGCGGAACTCACCTAATTGCAGAATATCATTGTTTCATTCTTTATTGCGATTTAAAATACGTGCACAGCATAGGGCTGGAGCGGACAACCATTCACTTGAAACAACAACCGCCTGAGCTTTGTACGGCAGCGATGGCCGTTTCGCACGCTTGTGCTTCTTCCGACTACCTGTGTGACGCAGACAGGTGTGCCAGCCTATTTAACCGCCTCCGGACCTCCTAACGCAGATGTGCGGTCCGGAGGCGGCAGCCCTGCGCACGACGACGCATATACGCGTCATCTCGCGAGGGCCGGGATTTCCTGTGAACGCGCGCACACAGGCGCGCGCGCTCACAGGAACGGAAGGTAAGCGAGTGGATCTCCAGCCTGCCAGCGGGGATCGCTCGCTGGCAGGCTGGAGATCTGATTTTTTTAACCCCTAACAGGTATATTAGACGCTGTTTTGATAACAGCGTCTAATATACCTGCTACCTGGTCCTCTGATGGTCCCTTTTGTTAGGATCGACCACCAGAGGACACAGGCAGCTCAGTACAGTCGCACCAAACACCACACTACACTACACTACACTACACTACACCCCCCCCGTCACTTATTAACCCCTTATAAACCCCTGATCACCCATGATCACCCCATATCAACTCCCTGATCACCCCCTGTCATTGATCACCCCCCTGTCAGGCTCCGTTCAGACGTCCGTATGATTTTTACGGATCCACGGATACATGGATCGGATCCGCAAAACACATGCGGACGTCTGAATGGAGCCTTACAGGGGGGTGATCAATGACAGGCGGGTGATCACCCATATACACTCCCTGATCACTCCCTGTCATTGATCACCCCCCTGTAAGGCTCCATTCAGACATCCGTATGTGTTTTGCGGATCCGATCCATGTATCCATGGATCCGTAAAAATCATACGGACGTCTGAATGGAGCCTTACAGGGGGGTGATCAATGACAGGGGGGTGATCACCCATATACACTCCCTGATCACCCCCTGTCATTGATCACCCCCCTGTAAGGCTCCATTCAGACGTCCGTATGATTTTTACGGATCCATGGATACATGGATCGGATCCGCAAAACACATGCGGACGTCTGAATGGAGCCTTACAGGGGGGTGATCAATGACAGGCGGGTGATCACCCATATACACTCCCTGATCACCCCCTGTCATTGATCACCCCCCTGTAAGGCTCCATTCAGACGTCCGCATGTGTTTTGCGGATCCGATCCATGTATCCATGGATCCGTAAAAATCATACAGACGTCTGAATGGAGCCTTACAGGGGGGCGATCACCCATATACACTCCCTGATCACCCCCTGTCATTGATAACCCCCCTGTAAGGCTCCATTCAGACGTCCGCATGTGTTTTGCGGATCCGATCCATGTATCCATGGATCCGTAAAAATCATACGGACGTCTGAATGGAGCCTTACTGGGGGGGGTGATCAATGACAGGGGGGTGATCACCCTGATCACCCCCTGTCATTGATCACCCCCCTGTAAGGCTCCATTCAGACGTCCGCATGTGTTTTGCGGATCCGATCCATGGATCCGTAAAAATCATACGGACGTCTGAATGGAGCCTTACAGGGGGGTGATCAATGACAGGGGGGTGATCACCCTGATCACCCCCTGTCATTGATCACCCCCCTGTAAGGCTCCATTCAGACATCCGCATGTGTTTTGCGGATCCGATCCATGTATCAGTGGATCCGTAAAAATCATACGGACGTCTGAATGGAGCCTTACCAGGGGGGTGATCAATGACAGGGGGGTGATCAGGGAGTCTATATGGGTGATCACCCCCCCTGTCATTGATCACCCCCCTGTCATTGATCACCCCCCCCCCCCCCTGTAAGGCTCCATTCAGACATTTTTTTGGCCCAAGTTAGCGGAAATATATATATTTTTTTGTTTGTTTTTTCTTACAAAGTCTCATATTCCACTAACTTGTGTCAAAAAATAAAATCTCACATGAACTCACCATACCCCTCACGGAATCCAAATAAATAAACATTTTTAGACATTTATATTCCAGACTTCTTCTCACGCTTTAGGGCCCCTAAAAAGCCAGGGCAGTATAAATACCCCACATGTGACCCCATTTCGGAAAGAAGACACCCCAAGGTATTCGCTGAGGGGCATATTGAGTCCATGAAAGATTTAAATTTTTGTCCTAAGTTAGCGGAAAGTGAGACTTTGTGAGAAAAAAACAAAAAAAAAATCAATTTCCGCTAACTTATGCAAAAAAAAACTCGCCATGCCCCTCATTGAATACCTTGGGGTGTCTTCTTTCCAAAGTGGGGTCACATGTGGGGTATTTATACTGCCCTGGCTTTTTAGGGGCCCGAAAGTGTGAGAAGAAGTCTGGGATCCAAATGTCTAAAAATGCCCTCCTAAAAGGAATTTGGGCACCTTTGTGCATCTAGGCTGCAAAAAAGTGTCACACATCTGGTATCGCCGTACTCAGGAGAAGTTGGGCAATGTGTTTTGGGGTGTCATTTTACATATACCCATGCTGGGTGAGAAAAATATCTTGGTCAAATGCCAACTTTGTATAAAAAAATGGGAAAAGTTATCTTTTGCCAAGATATTTCTCTCACCCAGCATGGGTATATGTAAAATGACACCCCAAAACACATTGCCCAACTTCTCCTGAGTACGGCGATACCAGATGTGTGACACTTTTTTGCAGCCAAGGTGGGCAAAGGGGCACACATTCCAAAGAGCACCTTTCGGATTTCACAGGCCATTTTTTACAGATTTTGATTGCAAGGTACTTCTCACACATTTGGGCCCCTAAATTGCCAGGGCAGTATAACTACGCCACAAGTGACCCCATTTTGGAAAGAAGACACCCCAAGATATTCCGTGAGGGGCACGGCGAGTTCCTCGAATTTTTTATTTTTTGTCACAAGTTAGCAGAAAATGATGATTTTTCTTTTTTTTTCTTTTTTCCTTACAAAGTCTCATATTCCACTAACTTGCGACAAAAAATAAAAAATTCTAAGAACTCGCCATGCCTCTCACGGGATACCTTGGGGTGTCTTCTTTCCAAAATGGGGTCACTTGTGGCATAGTTATACTGCCCTGGCAATTTAGGGGCCCAAATGTATGAGAAGAACTTTGCAATCAAAATGTGTAAAAAATGGCCGGCGAAATCCGAAAGGTGCACTTTGGAATATGTGCCCCTTTGCCCACCTTGGCTGCAAAAAGTGTCACACATGTGGTATCGCCGTACTCAGGAGAAGTTGGGGAATGTGTTTTGGGGTGTCATTTTACATATACCCATGCTGGGTGAGAGAAATATCTTGGTCAAATGCCAACTTTGTATAAAAAAATTGGAAAAGTTGTCTTTTGCCAAGATATTTCTCTCACCCAGCATGGGTATATGTAAAATGACACCCTAAAACACATTCCCCAACTTCTCCTGAGTACGGCGATACCAGATGTGTGACACTTTTTTGCAGCCTAGGTGGGCAAAGGGGCACATATTCCAAAGTGCACATTTCGGATTTCGCAGGCCATTTTTTACACATTTTGATTGCAAAGTACTTCTCACACATTTGGGCCCCTAAATTGCCAGGGCAGTATAAATACCCCACAAGTGACCCCATTTTGGAAAGAAGACACCCCAAGGTATTCCGTGAGGGGCCTGGCGAGTTCCTAGAATTTTTTATTTTTTGTCGCAAGTTAGTGGAATATGAATTAAAATAAAAAATCATCATTTTCCGCTAACTTGTGACAAAAAATAAAAAGTTCTATGAACTCACTATGCCCATCAGCGAATACCTTAGGGTGTCTACTTTCCGAAATGGGGTCATTTGTGGGGTTTTTCTACTGTCTGGGCATTGTAGAACCTCAGGAAACATGACAGGTGCTCAGAAAGTCAGAGCTGCTTCAAAAAGCGGAAATTCACATTTTTGTACCATAGTTTGTAAACGCTATAACTTTTACCCAAACCATTTTTTTTTTGCCCAAACATTTTTTTTTTATCAAAGACATGTAGAACAATAAATTTAGCGAAAAATTTATATATGGATGTCGTTTTTTTTTCGCAAAATTTTACAGCTGAAAGTGAAAAATGTCATTTTTTTGCAAAAAAATCGTTACATTTCGATTAATAACAAAAAAAGTAAAAATGTCAGCAGCAATAAAATACCACCAAATGAAAGCTCTATTAGTGAGAAGAAAAGGAGGTAAAATTCATTTGGGTGGTAAGTTGCATGACCGAGCGATAAACGGTGAAAGTAGTGTAGTGCCGAAGTGTAAAAAGTGCTCTGGTCATGAAGGGGGTTTTAGCTAGCGGGGCTGAAGTGGTTAAGAAGGAACGTGAGATTAACCCCATAAGGGGTATACAATTCTCAATTGCAAAATAGGCATCACCTGTGTGCGTATTCATTTGAAAATCATTCAAAGCAATCAATAACATCTCAAATGAATACACTAAGACCGTTCCGATCATTTAGACCTAGGGGTCCCATGGCATCCGTGCGAATTATACGTCGCGCTTCTTTTTGTAACAGAAGACGATGCCTATCACCTCCTTGTGTCATAGGTGGAATCCAGCAAAACCCAGGCATTTATTGTTTCCCTCGTGTTCTTGCCATACACGGTCTTTAAGACGGGGGCAGCCCTTCCTTGGAATTGAGGTGCTCACTGAACCTTTCTAGCATGGGCCTAATTGTCTTCCCTATATAGAAAGCTCCGCATTCACATTTAACCACATACACAACGTATGCGGTTTTGCATGTGCAGAATTGTTTCATTCTGTGTGATACATTCCCAAAAGAAAGGACCTTGTCCCGGAGAATGTATCCACAGAAGGAACAATTGCCGCATTGATGATTCCGCCGAGCCCCCAGCCAAGTGTTGAAGTAGTGTCTGAGATCCCCAAGGGCCAAGCCAAGTAATTGTAAGTTTTCATGTGAAATATGTTTGTTATACACATATAGCCTACACTGTGCCACACAATATACAGTATACCTCTACACTGTGTAGTCTGTTCTATAAGCACCATTGTTTTGTGGCGGCGGACAGAAAATAATCTGGAAGTGCCCCTCCGAGACCAGGCTCTGGATCCGCCACTGCACAGATCATGCGTTATTATACTTTGTGATAATGAATATGCCCCCCTCCACTTCATTACATTCTCAGAAACAAGCAGAGCATGGATGTCAATAAAATTATGCCCCTCCTGGAAAAATTTCTGTGGACGCCCATGCTCGTGTCCTCTTCCTCCTCTTCATGATCCAATGATGGACCCTCAAAAAGGCACCCCAGGACAACAGCAGAGACAGCCATGCAGAGTGTTCCCATATGGACCCTACCTCCTGAGGATTATCAGCCTCAAATTCCCGAGTTAGTGGGCAGATCAGGAACTCAGATTGACACTGCAGACTTCACAGAAATGGATTTTTTCCAAATCTTTTTCTTCTGATTTTGTAATTTTAATGGTTAATTTATTTGTATGTCCAACAATTTTGTTCCCAAAATCCCACAGCATGCCCCAGTAGATGCAGCATGTTGGAGACATATCGGCCTGCATATGGGCCTTGTAAAAAGAAAACAGAACTGATGCGTAAAAAAAAATGCTCATGTACACAGACCCATTTAAATAAATGGGTCACGATTCAGTGCGGGTGCTATGCATTGAAAGTCAACGGGGGACGGATCAGTTTTCTATTGTGCCAGATTGTGTCATAGAAAACGGATCCATCCCCATTGACTTACATTGTGTGTCAGAACAGATCCGTTTGGTGTCCACCTCCAAAGTGGAATGGAGACTGATCGGAGGCAAACTAATGCATTCTGAGCGGATCCTTTTCCATTCAGAATGCATTAGAATGCAAACTGATCCATTTTGGTCCGCTTGTGAGAGCCCTGAACGGATCTCACAAACGGAAAGCCAAAACGCGAGTGTGAAAGTAGACTTAAAGGGAGGATAAAGCAAGCAAGAGGGCAAGGTATGGCATTAAAATGTATAATACTGTATAATACAGATCAGCTTTGTGATGTGGCATCTGTGATGTCATCCGTCTGAGATGCCAGAGTGCCATTGACTCCACCGAAGCATGCTCTGTTGACCGCCTCAATTCTATGATGTGACACCACCATGAACATCATTTTGGTATGAGATTCTGTAAACTTGATAATTTCCTTACTATAGATATAAAAGAGTTTTATTACACATTTATCAGCACAATACAGAGTTTTTCTAATATTTTTAAGTCCCAGGATATACAGATATAGCCAGTGTTAGGCTACACTAGCACTACAGCCTTCCGGCATAGAATAGCAGATATCCGCTCGTCCCCATTATATTCAAAGAGGCTCCGTAACCTAGATCAACCCTATTGAACTACGCATATAGCCTGGTAGGGTTGATGTAGCTGAGTAAAATGATACCTGGAATTTTTTTTGTATGTGCCGGCATCTTCTGCTGCTTGCCGAGGGGGAAGATGATTAGTGCGCACGTGCCATTGACGTCACTACACTCTGGAGTGGAGGCGACTGCAGACAATGGTGCCTACACTTCCGGGTGAAATTATGTCAACGTTGCATGTGGTAAGCAGCTGAAGACGTGGTGCGCTGTCAATCTAAGGGGGGAGGGTGTTTGAAGCAATGGAAGTGTCTATATTAAGCACCAGGGGTGTATCTGGAGGGGTGCTTAAATTGCACAAGTTCTCCTCTTGGTCCTTCAATGGCTCAATTGCATAACAATAAGTGTAAATTTCTCCACAATGACGGCACGATTGCTTGTTCTAGTTCCATAAACAATTTTTTTTTTTTTTAAACGTCACCTCCCTTTCCCCAAAATCAAAATACATAAACAATATAACAATTAAAACATCATGGGCATCACCACCTGCGAAAACATCCATACTAATAAAATATAAAAATATTTATCCCATGGGTAAACAAAAAGTCAAAATGGCTGATTCGCCGTTTTTTGGTGATCAAAAAGTCATACACACCCCAAAATGGTGTAAATAAAAAGTTTTTATTTTTTCAGTATTAAAATGCAAGAAAAACTATACATATGTGTTGTCGCCATAACTGTGTTGAGCAGGAGAATGAATGGAACGCTGTGAAAACAAAACCCATAAAACTGTGGCGGAATTGTGTTTTTTTTTAATATTTCCTCCCCATTTGGAATTTTTGCCTGCATTGTATGCAACCGAAAATGGTGCTATTAGGAAATACAATTTGTCCTGCAAAAAACAAGCCCTCAAAATGTCATGGCTTTGAGAAGGCTGGGAGTAAAAAATAAAAAAAGGGAAAATTGCTCGGTCTTCAATACCTCATCAAAGGTCCTTTTGCAGGTCCTGAAAGAAGAAGAAAGAATACATGGCGGCTGCGCGAACATTTTAGTAAGCATTCTGTATTAAGATTGCTATTATTTTCCCTTATAGCCATGTTATAAGGGAAAATAATACAGTGAATTTACTTAAATGGGGTCCAGGGTTGCTCATCTCTATCTTCTCCTAGAAACCATGCGTGAAAATCGCACTGCATCCGCACTTGCTTGCCGATGCTTGTGATTTTCATGCAGCCCCATTCACTTCTATGGGGCATGCGTTGTGTGAAAAACGCAGAATATAGAACATGCTGCAATTTTCATGCAAGGCACAAGTGATGCGTGAAACTCACCGCTCATCTGCACAGCCCCATTGAAGTGAATGGGTCCAGATTCAGTGCGGGTGCAATGCGTTCACCTCACGCATTGCACCCCTGCAGAAAACTTCCCTGTGTGAAAGGGGCCTTAGGCCTCTGTAACCCTAATGGTAGTTCATTAGTTGTTCTTCTTTGGACCACTTTTGGTAGTTATGTGAATACTAGTTAAACATAAATTTAATAACAGCGGGTATCAGTAGCAGGTAAAACATACTAGTCATCTGCCTTCTCTACCTGATACTGTCACCCAAATGTATGTTTAACTAGTATTCACATAGACATTATTTGGGTTTCAGCTCATTGTTACTATTGAGGCACGTTATCCTTCCTCTTAAAGAGGAGATTTCATCTGTTTTACTTATAGGAGCAAAATACCTGTACTTGTGGGGTACCCTGATGCCGTTGTTTTTTTTTTAAACATCGCCCCTACGCCCTGCAGCTCCCTCCTGAAGTTTTTGCGCTCAGTATGCTAAGGGTACTTTCACACGAGCGGCAGGGGAGTCCGGTAGGCTGTTCCGGCAGGTGAACAGCCTGTCGGATCCGCCCTGCCATTAGTTCACGCGTGCCCCCGGACTGCCGCTCCGGGGGCACGCCAAGAGCGCACGCCAAGAGGCAGCCGGACAAAAAGTACTGCATGCATGTGCCTCTAATTCATCATCTCCTTAAGATGGCCTCTGCTGCACCTGTGACGATGTTTACCATGTCCTTGAAGCCATCCTGTATTTCCCCCACTTCCCATAAGCCCTTGCTCTCCTCACATGAACTAGCAGACAAGCAGGACCAATCAGAATGCAGATAACTTTCCTCCATACCCCAGAGCAACGTGTATCCTCTCACATACAGCTAACCAGAAACAGACAAGACAAATCAGAATGCAGATAACCTCCCATACTACCCCAGAGCAGTGTGTATCCTCTCACATACAGCTAATCAGACAGACAAGACCAATGAGAATGCAGATTACATCCCCCACTGCCCCTGAGCAGTATGTATCCTCTTACATACAGCTAACCAGAGACAGAGAGGACCAATCAGAATGCAGATAATCTCACTATCCCAGAGCAGTGTGTATACTCTCACATACAGCTAACCAGAAACAGACAAGACCAATCAGAATGAAGATAACATCCCCCACTGCCCCTGAGCAGTGTGTATCCTCTTACATACAGCTAACCAGAGACAGAGAGGACCAATCAGAATGCAGATAACATCCCCCACTGCCCCTGAGCAGTGTGTATCCTCTCACATACAGCTAACCAGAGACAGAGAGGACCAATCAGAATGCAGATAACATCCCCCACTGCCCCATGACAAGACCAATCAGAATGCAGATAACCTCCCACACTATCCCAGAGCAGTGTGTATCCTCTCACAAACAGCTCACCAAAACAGACAAGATCAATCAGAATGCAGATAACATCCCCCACTGCCCCTGAGCAGTGTGTATCCTCTTACATACAGCTAACCAGAGACAGAGAGGACCAATCAGAATGCAGATAACATCCCCCACTGCCCCTGAGCAGTGTGTATCCTCTCACATACAGCTAACCAGAGACAGAGAGGACCAATCAGAATGCAGATAACATCCCCCACTGCCCCATGACAAGACCAATCAGAATGCAGATAACCTCCCACACTATCCCAGAGCAGTGTGTATCCTCTCACAAACAGCTCACCAGAAACAGACAAGATCAATCAGAATGCAGATAACATCCCCCACTGCCCCTGAGCAGTGTGTATCCTCTCACATACAGCTAACCAGAGACAGAGAGGACCAATCAGAATGCAGATAACATCCCCCACTGCCCCATGACAAGACCAATCAGAATGCAGATAACCTCCCACACTATCCCAGAGCAGTGTGTATCCTCTCACAAACAGCTCACCAGAAACAGACAAGATCAATCAGAATGCAGATAACATCCCCCACTGCCCCTGAGCAGTGTGTATCCTCTCACATACAGCTAACCAAAGACAGACAAGACCAATCAGAATGCAGATAACCTCCCTCACTATCCCAGAGCAGCGTGTATCGTCTCACATATAGCTAACCAGAGAGAAATATGTAAGCATTAGTTTTAATAGTCATCTTCTATTGTAACATGTGATGCTTTGCCTATGATGCTTTTACTTTACTGATGCTATCTACAGCATGATCACTGTAATGTAAAGTTCAGATAAGCAGGGCAATGGGAGGCAGGTAATGTGTACTCCAGGAGCTTTTACATTATTGCCATCATACATGCAAGTATCCCCTATACAATATTTTTTTCAGCCAAGTGCCCCTATACGATATTTTGGCAACCAGGTGCCCCCTATACAATATATTGTATTTCAGCCAGGTGCCCCCTATACAATATTTTTGCAGTCAGTGCCCCCCTTACAATATTTTTGCAGCCAGGTGCCCCAATATAATATTTTTTTTCAGCCAGGTGCCCCCTATATCATATTTTTGCAGCCAGTGCCTCCTATAAGAGCCACACCTGTTCTATCAACACTGGAAATTCTTTCTCTCCTGATGACCTAAATAATTTTTTTGCACGATTTGACAAAGACAATGAGCTGCCTATCATCAAATTAGCCCAGCAAGAGGCTCCATCAAGTTCCCTGATGCTGAGAGCACATGAGGTAGAATGGGCATTAAGCCACATTAATCCCCACAAAGCAGCTGGCCTTGATGAAGTTCCTGGAAAAGTCCTAAAAAACTGTGCTAAACAGCTGAAAACAGTGTTTACCAGTATGCTTAACAACTCACTAGAGCAGGCCATTGCCCCTACTTGCATGAAGTCCTCCACAATTGTCCCAAATCCAAAACAGGCCGGGGTGAAGACCTTAAGTAATTATCACCCGGTGGCTCTCACTCCTATTGCTATGAAGTGCTTTGAACAACTTGTCCTCAGGCACATGAAGAGCATTATCTGCACCTCCATGGACCAATACCAGTTTGCTTACAGAGCACATAGGTCAACTGAGGATGCTGTCTCACTTACGCTTCACACTGCGCTGCCACACCTGGAGCAGAGAGACAGCTATGTGCGGATGCTGCTCATTCATTACAGCTCGGCCTTTAACACCATCCCTTCCAACAAGTTGGCAACGAAACTAAACAACTTGGGTCTCTGCTCACACCTGTGCAACTGGATTTTCTTACAAAAAGACCACAAATCGTACACATGGGCAAGCACTTTTCTTCATCCTTAACACTAAACACTGGGGTACTGCAAGGCTGTGTGTTGAGCCCTCTCCTTTACTCCCTCTTCACAAATGACTACAAACCTATTCACAATACCAATACCATTATAAAATTTGCAGATGACACGACCGTGATAGGCCCAATGATGAAACAGCCTATAGGAAAGAGGTTGAGAACCTAGAGAGATGGAGTAAGAACAACAACCTCATACTCAATACCAAGAAAACAAAGGAGCTAATTCTGGATTTTAGGAAGAAGAAATGAATGGGACACCATCCCATTAGCATTAATGGTGGAAACGTGGAGATAGTTCAAAGTTTCAGATTCTTGGGAGTTCATATTAGTCAGGACCTGTCATGGATAAAAAACACAGAAATTACCAAAAAAGTCCTTCAGAGGCTTGATTTTCTGAGGAGTCTGAAGAAAGCACAACTCCCAAAACAGCTGCTTGTCAATTTTTACAGGTGCACCATAGAATCTGTTATCACATACTGCATTACAGTGTGGTACGCTGGCTGCTATTCTGAGGACAAGAAGGCCCTCAAGCGCATCATCGGGATGGCTGGCAGAATCACTGGTACTCAGTTACCATCACTGGATGACATCTTCACTGCTCGCTGCAGCAACAGGGCAAAAATTATCTGCGGGGATCCAACTCAGCCACAGCCTTGTCACTCCCCTACCCTCTGGTAGGCGTCTTAGAGCCCTACATGCCCGCATCACTGGGCTGAAGAACAGCTTTTACCCCAAAGCAATCAGTCTCCTAAATGCTCGGAGATTATTGCCCCTTCCTAGGATAGAAACTATCACAGACTTAAAGTGACTGCTGCATTCATGACCCCATGAGGACCTCTTGTCTGCAGTGGTGTCTGAATCAGTGTATATATACTCACAAGCACTTGCTATATATATGCTGTGAACTGTGAATAGTAATGCCTTCTAGTGCAATGTTTTGTTTTTTTCTAGTGTAATGCTTTAGTTTAAATGTCACTCAGTTCTTGTTCCTCTGTCCATGGCATCTAGGATTGCTCCAAACTACATTTCATTGTAATGTACATTGTATTACATTGTATTGTACAGTGACAATAAAGTCATCTTATCTTATCTAGATAATGATTTTGCAGCCAGGTGCCCCAAGACAATATTTTTGCAGCCATAGGTGTTCTGTCCCCACATGAAGGCGAATGAAGGTGTAACTAATAATGACCTTGTGACTGTCCTACCTTCGTATCCAAGCAGTGGAGCAGACCGGACCGGCAGATGCTCAGGTTAGATGGATCCAGACGTAGACATGAGGATGCAATCAAACGTGGGTTTATTTGATCCAGAGCAGTGACATACGGTTATGCAATACAGTGATGCAGTAGATGCTGTCATGTGGATGTCTTTCCTGAGGCTAACTGCTGAGGCAACTGCTGAGGCAACTGCTGGTAACTGCTGGTCAAAAACTGATGGCTTCACAAGCCAAGATGTGAGTCTCCAGTCACAAGGAGTGCAGCACACGAATTCCGGCCAGCAGATGGCAGCAGAGAACAATACATAGAAACAACATAGTGAGAAGAGATAATAATACAATGCAGGAATTAAATTTGAAAAGAACAGCACACTCCCCGTCTGAAATTCACTTTGGGAATTTCACTATGACGAATGTCCATAAAATATAAACAACCTGTAAAAAAAAACATGTTAGAATGCAAAACATAGATTAGTCCTGTTTTCCAACTTGGAATGGAGAAGATCTGCGAACCTAGATACAGTCCTGTTCACCCGTCAGGGACGTTCTCGATAGGTCTCATCCAACTGGAGAAACTCTCAAAGCGCTGACAACCGAAGCTGGCTGTTTGCTTAGTTCCAGTGACTAATGCGCTAACTTCAGCGCGGATTTCTGGATCATTATCCGGATCCTGGATGCTGAAAGCTTCCTGTACACCATGGATGTCAAACTCATGGCCCTCCAGATGTTGCAAAACTACAACTCCCATCATTCCCTGATAGCTGTAGTATGCCCAGGCATGATGGGAGTTGTAGTTTTGCAACAGCTGGAGGGCCACGAGTTTGACATCCCTGCTGTACACATTCGTCTGCCTCTACAAGCAGAAACTCTGGACCTGTAAGCCAAGTAGAGTTAGTAAAGGAACCTATAGACATAGGCCTAGTGGCATGATCTGCTGGATTAAGTTCGGATGGTACGTAGTGCCATTGTTCAGGTTTGGAGGATCTCCTGATTCTCTCTATGCGGTTACTAACGTACACATAAAATCGCTTGGTCCGATTGTGGATGTAACCCAAAACGACCTTACTGTCGGTGTAATACTGAACTTCAGCTATGTCGACACCCAGTTCTTGTTGTATGAAATCCGCAATCTCCACTGCCAACACAGTCCCACAAAGTTCCAGTCTGGGAATAGTATGATCGGGCTTAGGGGCTAATTTAGCCTTACCAAAGACAAATCCAACGTGATTCTGGTTGTTGGGTTCTGTCACCTTCAGATAGGCAACCGCTGCGATGGCCTCCGTGGAGGCGTCTGAGAACACATGGAGTTCGTTCTTTATGCTAGAGGAAAGTGAGGTTTTAACATAGCATCTCGGGATGTGGATCTCATCCAAGGCACACAAGGATCGCTTCCAGGCTTCCCATTTTTGCTCTTTCTTGGAGGGAAGTGGGGTATCCCAATCCTTGACTGTTTCAGAGAACTGTCTCAGTAGAGATTTACCTTATAGTGATGGGCGCTACAAATCCCAGTGGATCAAATAGGCTGTTTACCACTGATAGGACGCCTCGTTTTGTAAATGGCTTGTCTGCGCAACTTATCTGAAAACCGAAGGAGTCAGCTGAGAGATCCCATCTGAGGCCCAAGCTCCTCTGCACAGGTGGACTGTCCAGTGCCAAGTTAATGTCCTTGAATCCTGGTGCATGATCGCCTGATTCGAAGGCCCTCATAACGGCCAGGCTGTTTGAGGCAATTTTGTGTAGTCTAAGTTTGGCTTGGTACAACATACTTTGAGTCCTTTTGAGCAGATCGATGGCCGCTTCTTCAGTCGGTAGTGATTTGAGTCCATCGTCTACGTAGAAGTCCTTTTCTACAAAGTCTCTGGCGTCTTTACCGTACTCGGATTCTCCCTCTAATGCAGTGCGCCGAAGGCCGTAAGTTGCCACGGCAGGTGAAGGGCTGTTTCCAAATACGTGTACCCTCATTCGATACTCTGCCATTTCTGCGTTGGTGTCATTATTCTTGTACCACAGAAACCTGAGGAAATTCCGGTGGTCCTCTCTGACTACGAAACAGTGGAACATCTGTTCAATGTCGGCGGTTATGGCAACGAGCTCTTTTCTGAACCTCATCAGCACTCCAACTAGGTTATTCGTCAGATTAGGACCTGTGAGAAGGACATCATTAAGAGATACACCTTGATGTTTGGCGCTTGAGTCGAAAACAACCCTAATTTGATTAGGTTTTTGTGGGTGATACACTCCAAATGAAGGCAAGTACCAGCACTCGTCGTTCTTCCCTAAGGGTGGAGCTGGTTCTGCATGGTTGTTGCAGAATATTTTGTCGATAAAGGCAACGATGTGTTCTCTCATCTCAGGCTTACTGTTCATGGTACGCTGAAGAGAGTTAAATCTAGACAGAGCTTGTTCCCTATTGTTCGGGAGTCTCACCCTGGTAGCTCGGAAGGGTAATGGAGAAACCCAGTGATTGGTTTCGTCTTTAAGGAACTCATTGTCCATTATCTTGATAAATTCTCTGTCTTCTACTGACAAAGCTACTTTATCATCGTCCTTGCTTGAGTGAAAGACTAATCTTCCCAAGTTGTCGGCAAAGCAGGGAGGAATGTCGTCAGGTGGTTGTATGAGGTCTGGAGGTTTCTCTTTCACCTCGTAGTGATGAGGGCAAGGCTTAATGCAAGTTGTGCGTCCATCTCCACGCACGTATGTTTTGAAAGAGTGGACTCTTGGTTGAGCCAAGCATACATTTCCTATGACTACCCATCCCAAGTCCAGTCTCTGGGCGTATGGTGCATAGTCGGGACCATTACACTGTTGACGCACCTTGTGTACCCTTAGATTGTCTCTGCCAAGCAGGAGTAGAATCTCGGCGTTGTTGTCCATAGGTGGGATAACGTTGGCTAGGTGCCTTAGGTGTGGTTGGTGAAATGCAGCTTCCGGGGTAGGAATTTCATCCCTATGGTTGGGTATTTGATCGCATTCGATCAGCGTCGGTAGAGGTATTTCTGTATTCCAACTGACGGAACAAGCGATAAATCCTTGTGCCCTCCTGCCGCTAGTCTCTATGCGACCCGAGCAGGTGTTTAAGATGTAGGGTTCTGACGGTCCCTTTATTCCAAAGGCTTCAAAGAATTTAGGTCCTGCTAGGGAGCGGTTGCTTTGGTCGTCAATGATGGCATACATTTTTACTGCCTTTTCTGGTAGCCCCTCTGGGTAGACCTTGATTAGGCATATGCGGGCACAACATTTCTCACTCTGGCCCTCCCCACATACGTCCAAGCATGAGCAGGAAACGGCAGTGGCTGTGTTAGCGTTATTTTGGGGCTCCCCGCCATGACTTGGAGCGGGACTGGTGGTGACAGCAGCCAGTGAATCCCTTGTGAGTGGAGTTGGGTGCATAGCTGAGGCGTGAGGACATGAGGATGCAATCAAACGTGGGTTTATTTGATCCAGAGCAGTGACATACGGTTATGCAATACAGTGATGCAGTAGATGCTGTCATGTGGATGTCTTTCCTGAGGCTAACTGCTGAGGCAACTGCTGAGGCAACTGCTGGCCAAAAACTGAAGCCTTCACAAGCCAAGATGTGAGTCTCCAGTCACAAGGAGTGCAGCACACGAATTCCCGGCCAGCAGATGGCAGCAGAGAACAATACATAGAAACAACATAGTGAGAAGAGATAATAATACAATGCAGGAATTAAATTTGAAAAGAACAGCACAATAGGTGCCCCCTATACTTTAGTTACACATCCAAATACTCATCTAGTTCCTTCTACCCAGCTCGAACACAGCTCTCCCCTCGAGCAGTGCTATCTACACTGACAGATCGCGCTGCTGTGAAGGAACACAAGAGCACCCCTGATTCCTTCCAGCAGCGTGATGTACACTGAGAGATCGCGCCACTGTGAAGGAACACAAGAGCACCCCTGATTCCTTCCAGCAGCGTGATGTACACTGACAGATCGCGCCACTGTGAAGTTACACAAGAGCACCCCTGATTCCTTCCAGCAGCGTGATGTACACTGACAGATCGCGCCACTGTGAAGGAACACAAGAGCACCCCTGATTCCTTCCAGCAGCGTGATGTACACTGAGAGATCGCGCCACTGTGAAGGAACACAAGAGCACCCCGATTCCTTCCAGCAGCATGATGTACACTGAGAGATCGCGCCACTGTGAAGGAACACAAGAGCACCCCTGATTCCTTTCAGCAGCGTGATGTACACTGACAGATCGCGCCACTGTGAAGGAACACAAGAGCACCCCTGATTCCTTCCAGCAGCGTGATGTACACTGACAGATCGTGCCACTGTGAAGGAACACAAGAGCACCCCTGATTCCTTCCAGCAGCGTGATGTACACTGAGAGATCGCGCCACTGTGAAGGAACACAAGAGCACCCCTGATTCCTTCCAGCAGCGTGATGTACACTGACAGATCGCGCCACTGTGAAGGAACACAAGAGCACCCCTGATTCCTTCCAGCAGCGTGATGTACACTGACAGATCGCGCCACTGTGAAGGAACACAAGAGCACCCCTGATCCTTTCCAGCAGCGTGATGTACACTGACAGATCACGCCACTGTGAAGGAACACAAGAGCACCCCTGATTCCTTCCAGCAGCGTGATGTACACTGACAGATCGCGCCACTGTGAAGGAACACAAGAGCACCCCTGATCCTTTCCAGCAGCGTGATGTACACTGACAGATCGCGCCACTGTGAAGGAACACAAGAGCACCCCTGATTCCTTCCAGCAGCGTGATGTACACTGACAGATCGCGCCACTGTGAAGGAACACAAGAGCACCCCTGATTCCTTCCAGCAGCGTGATGTACACTGACAGATGGCGCCACTGTGAAGGAACACAAGAGCACCCCTGATTCCTTCCAGCAGCGTGATGTACACTGACAGATCGTGCCACTGTGAAGGAACACAAGAGCACCCCTGATTCCTTCCAGCAGCGTGATGTACACTGAGAGATCGCGCCACTGTGAAGGAACACAAGAGCACCCCTGATTCCTTCCAGCAGCGTGATGTACACTGATAGATCGCGCCACTGTGAAGGAACACAAGAGCATTCCTGATTCCTTCCAGCAGCGTGATGTACACTGACAGATAGCGCCACTGTGAAGGAACACAAGAGCACCCCTGATTCCTTCCAGCAACGTGATGTACACTGACAGATCGCGCCACTGTGAAGGAACACAAGAGCACCCCTGATTCCTTCCAGCAGCGTGATGTACACTGACAGATCGCGCCACTGTGAAGGAACACAAGAGCACCCCTGATTGCTTCCAGCAGCGTGATGTACACTGACAGATCGTGCCACTGTGAAGGAACACAAGAGCACCCCTGATTCCTTCCAGCAGCGTGATGTACACTGAGAGATCGTGCCACTGTGAAGGAACACAAGAGCACCCCTGATCCTTTCCAGCAGCGTGATGTACACTGACAGATCGCGCCACTGTGAAGGAACACAAGAGCACCCCTGATTCCTTCCAGCAGCGTGATGTACACTGAGAGATCGTGCCACTGTGAAGGAACACAAGAGCACCCCTGATTCCTTCCAGCAGCATGATGTACACTGACAGATCGTGCCACTGTGAAGGAACACAAGAGCACCCCTGATTCCTTCCAGCAGCGTGATGTACACTGACAGATCGCGCCACTGTGAAGGAACACAAGAGCACCCCTGATTCCTTCCAGCAGCGTGATGTACACTGACAGATCGCGCCACTGTGAAGGAACACAAGAGCACCCCTTATTCCTTCCAGCAGCGTGATGTACACTGACAGATCGCGCCACTGTGAAGGAACACAAGAGCACCCCTGATCCTTTCCAGCAGCGTGATGTACACTGACAGATCGCGCCACTGTGAAGGAACACAAGAGCACCCCTGATTCCTTCCAGCAGCGTGATGTACACTGACAGATCGCGCCACTGTGAAGGAACACAAGAGCACCCCTGATTCCTTCCAGCAGCGTGATGTACACTGACAGATCGCGCCACTGTGAAGGAACACAAGAGCACCCCTGATCCTTTCCAGCAGCGTGATGTACACTGACAGATCGCGCCACTGTGAAGGAACACAAGAGCACCCCTGATTCCTTCCAGCAGCGTGATGTACACTGACAGATCGCGCCACTGTGAAGGAACACAAGAGCACCCCTGATTCCTTCCAGCAGCGTGATGTACACTGAGAGATTGCGCCACTGTGAAGGAACACAAGAGCACCCCTGATTCCTTCCAGCAGCGTGATGTACACTGAGAGATCGCGCCACTGTGAAGGAACACAAGAGCACCCCTGATTCCTTCCAGCAGCGTGATGTACACTGAGAGATCGCGCCACTGTGAAGGAACACAAGAGCACCCCTGATTCCTTCCAGCGACTTGATGTACACTGACAGATCGCGCCACTGTGAAGGAACACAAGAGCACCCCTGATTCCTTCCAGCAGCGTGATGTACACTGACAGATCGCGCCATTGTGAAGGAACACAAGAGCACCCCTGATTCCTTCCAGCAACGTGATGTACACTGACAGATCGCGCCACTGTGAAGTTACACAAGAGCACCCCTGATTCCTTCCAGCAGCGTGATGTACACTGACAGATCGCGCCACTGTGAAGGAACACAAGAGCACCCCTGATTCCTTCCAGCAACGTGATGTACACTGACAGATCGCGCCACTGTGAAGGAACACAAGAGCACCCCTGATTCCTTCCAGCAGCGTGATGTACACTGACAGATCGCGCCACTGTGAAGGAACACAAGAGCACCCCTGATTCCTTCCAGCAGCGTGATGTACACTGACAGATCGCGCCACTGTGAAGGAACACAAGAGCACCCCTGATTCCTTCCAGCAGCGTGATGTACACTGACAGATCGCGCCACTGTGAAGGAACACAAGAGCACCCCTGATTCCTTCCAGCAGCGTGATGTACACTGAGAGATCGCGCCACTGTGAAGGAACACAAGAGCACCCCTGATTCCTTCCAGCAGCGTGATGTACACTGACAGATCGCGCCACTGTGAAGGAACACAAGAGCACCCCTGATTCCTTCCAGCAGCGTGATGTACACTGAGAGATCGTGCCACTGTGAAGGAACACAAGAGCACCCCTGATTCCTTCCAGCAGCGTGATGTACACTGATAGATCGCGCCACTGTGAAGGAACACAAGAGCATTCCTGATTCCTTCCAGCAGCGTGATGTACACTGACAGATAGCGCCACTGTGAAGGAACACAAGAGCACCCCTGATTCCTTCCAGCAACGTGATGTACACTGACAGATCGCGCCACTGTGAAGGAACACAAGAGCACCCCTGATTCCTTCCAGCAGCGTGATGTACACTGACAGATCGCGCCACTGTGAAGGAACACAAGAGCACCCCTGATTGCTTCCAGCAGCGTGATGTACACTGACAGATCGTGCCACTGTGAAGGAACACAAGAGCACCCCTGATTCCTTCCAGCAGCGTGATGTACACTGAGAGATCGTGCCACTGTGAAGGAACACAAGAGCACCCCTGATCCTTTCCAGCAGCGTGATGTACACTGACAGATCGCGCCACTGTGAAGGAACACAAGAGCACCCCTGATTCCTTCCAGCAGCGTGATGTACACTGAGAGATCATGCCACTGTGAAGGAACACAAGAGCACCCCTGATTCCTTCCAGCAGCATGATGTACACTGACAGATCGTGCCACTGTGAAGGAACACAAGAGCACCCCTGATTCCTTCCAGCAGCGTGATGTACACTGACAGATCGCGCCACTGTGAAGGAACACAAGAGCACCCCTGATTCCTTCCAGCAGCGTGATGTACACTGACAGATCGCGCCACTGTGAAGGAACACAAGAGCACCCCTGATTCCTTCCAGCAGCGTGATGTACACTGAGAGATCGCGCCACTGTGAAGGAACACAAGAGCACCCCTGATCCCTTCCAGCGACTTGATGTACACTGACAGATCGCGCCACTGTGAAGGAACACAAGAGCACCCCTGATTCCTTCCAGCAGCGTGATGTACACTGACAGATTGCGCCACTGTGAAGGAACACAAGAGCACCCCTGATTCCTTCCAGCAGCATGATGTACACTGACAGATCGCGCCACTGTAAGGGAACACAAGAGCACCCCTGATTCCTTCCAGCAGCGTGATGTGCAGTGTCCCAGGGGGTCAGTAGTGTAGCTTTAGGTATGCTGGGCTTTGTAGTGCAGGGTAACCCACTAACCTGGGACTCACTGTCGTCTTCAAACGGGTCAGCACTGGAACAGGCAGGTGATGAATGTCGTGACGCCAGTGCCAATTGAACGGTGGCACACCGTGTGCTGATAGCAGGAATAACTGAGGAACCACGCAATAATAAAACAGAACTTGAACTTTACTTGTTCTTTAGTAGTCATCATGCATGGACATAGTTGGAAGCGCAGTTCCTTTGAAGACAGTTAGTTTCTGTACATTGAAAACAGGTCTTATGTAGCAAGGTGACTTCAGAGGGTTAAACACAGGACTTGCAGTACAGGCGGCTTGCACTCTATTCCTGACTGATCCTGAAACATGGAAACTATTCTCCAAGGCCTGATGCCCTAGCTCTGGCGTATATCCTTGGGTCTGCACTTATCAAGTACCTCCTCTGCTGCTTCTTTCTGTGTCCTCAGGCTGGTTAACTGTGACGTTCCTGCTTTAGCAAATAAGGACTCAGGAGGGGAACCTTCTCCTTGGATCTGGAACCCGGTTACAGGGATTACAATACCCTCTCCTAGTCTGCAGGCTCCAGGCCTGCTCTGCTCTCACAGGCCCATGGCCTGGCCTTAACTCGGACACAGTCTAATCTCCCTCACCCTCTCTGCTATTCTTCTCCCTGACTGGGCCTTATATAACCTAGGGCTCCCTAGCTCCCTCTAGTGACTCAGAGCTGGAATAACACCCCTAGCAGGCCTGCACATGCACATTTCACAGTAACAGGGAAGTACATAGCATTACATTATGAAGATGACTTATACCAACCTCCCCATAAATACAGGGGGAACGACAGCACACAAGTGACCCTTCTGTAGTGACGGGCATTACAGCTCCCGTACACTACAGATGTACACTGAGAGATCGTGCCACTGTGAAGGAACACAAGCGCACCCCTGATTCCTTCCAGCAGCGTGATGTACACTGACAGATCGCGCCACTGTGAAGGAACACAAGAGCACCCCTGATCCTTTCCAGCACCGTGATGTACACTGACAGATCGCGCCACTGTGAAGGAACACAAGAGCACCCCTGATTCCTTCCAGCAGCGTGATGTACACTGACAGATCGTGCCACTGTGAAGGAACACAAGAGCACCCCTGATTCCTTCCAGCAGCGTGATGTACACTGAGAGATCGCGCCACTGTGAAGGAACACAAGAGCACCCCTGATTCCTTCCAGCAGCGTGATGTACACTGACAGATCGCGCCACTATGAAGGAACACAAGAGCACCCCTGATTCCTTCCAGCAGCGTGATGTACACTGACAGGTCGCGCCACTATGAAGGAACACAAGAGCACCCCTGATTCCTTCCAGCAGCGTGATGTACACTGACAGATCGCGCCACTGTGATGGAACACAAGAGCACCCCTGATTCCTTCCAGCAGCGTGATGTACACTGACAGATCGCGCCACTGTGAAGGAACACAAGAGCACCCCTGATTCCTTCCAGCAGCGTGATGTACACTGAGAGATCGTGCCACTGTGAAGGAACACAAGAGCACCCCTGATTCCTTCCAGCAGCGTGATGTACACTGACAGATCGCGCCACTGTGAAGGAACACAAGAGCACCCCTGATCCTTTCCAGAACCGTGATGTACACTGACAGATCGCGCCACTGTGAAGGAACACAAGAGCACCCCTGATCCTTTCCAGCAGCGTGATGTACACTGACAGATCGCGCCACTGTGAAGGAACACAAGAGCACCCCTGATTCCTTCCAGCAGCGTGATGTACACTGAGAGATCGTGCCACTGTGAAGGAACACAAGAGTGCAGCATACGGGTAGGCTACCCGACACTGCTAGATTTGAATGTGTATTTCCCTTTAAGCCAGTCAGGCCGGTTACCGGCAATCCTTGTCACAGCCAGCAGAGGGAGCCCCCAGTTCAGTATAAATAGGCTAGGGCCTAGCTCAGGAGAGGAGAAGTTTCTAGACTCAGGGCTGAGAGGGTAGAGTAAGCCCTGTGACCGGATTCCAGATCCGAGGAGCAGGTTCCCCTCCTGAGTCCGTATTCATAGAAGCAAGAAGGGCATAGCTAAACAGCCTGAGGACACAGAATACCACAGAGGCCAATCTGATAAAGCAAGAGGTACTCAAGATAACAGAGGAGGTACTAGATAAAGACAGCTTCAAGGATACGCCAGATATAGGGCATTAGACCTTGGAGAATAAGTCACATGTTTCAGGACCAGTCAGGAATAGTGTGCAAGCCGCCTGTACTGCATCTCCTGTAATTAACACTCTGTAAAGAACATTGCTATAACCGGCCAGTCTGTACTTCTAAGAACCAACTGTATTCAAATGCAAACCAACTGTCTTCCATGGAACTGCGCTTCCAACTGCGTCCATGTATGATTCTCACTGACATTCAGTAAAGTTCCAGTTTTGGTTGGCTAACCCGTGGCTGTTCCGTTATTCCACATTACTTTACACGGCGTGTCACCGTTTAATTGACACTGGCGTCACGAACATTAAATACCTGCCTGTTCCAGTATTTGCCCCGATTGAAGACGACAGTGGATCCCAGGTTAGTGGGTTAATCTGCACTACAGAGCCCAGCATACACTACTGACCCCCTGGGACACTGCATCGCTCTTTTTGGCGTCACGAACAGGATACGCATACTTCTGAAGTCCAGAGAAGTGTGAACTGTGTGCTTTAACTATTCCACCACCGTATTGCGAGGACTGTACCCTTTATTTCCAAGCCGGTGGATTAAAATTGTGCCTGGGAGGAATCGGAGGCGCTGTACTGTGTTGCGCTACCCCCAGAGGGAAAATCGTATTTGTGGACTGTGATTTATTGGACTTTTCAACACCCTGCTTGCTGTCAGGGAATCGTGATCAAGATGGCCACCAGCCGCCTGGAGTAAAGTTTCCCGCGCTGCTGAGGACCTTCGTGGGCGGATCCCTTCAAGGACACCGAAAAGCCCGCCCCTCTTCATCATCGCACCGCCGCTGCCCTGTTTCCTCTACGTCACCGCGGTCGCAGGAAGTCCGGAGTCTCTCGAGATTTGGCCTGCGCACACCCGGCGAAACCGGTAAGAACTTGTATCCGGAGGGAAGGGGATTGTTCCGGTCCCTTTAGTCACCAGCGGCCACCTCGTAATAAGGTAACATGTCAGATCCGGGAGTTGCCGAGCGGCCGGACCCGGGAGAGCTCGCGGCTCCTAATCATCCTATAGCCCCCAGCATGATGCCCTTTACCATGCCTTACTATTTTGGGGCCCCATGGTTTCCCCGCTATAACGGAGAGGCCCATACCCTAAGAGACTTTAAAGAAAAGTTGCTGGCCTTATTCAAACTATACCCCATAAATGCCGATCAGCAAATGGAAATCTTGCTAGCGCAACTGGAGGGGGCTGCCCGCAGAGAGGTATTATCCTGGCCTGCTGCGGAACGGAGTACTCTAGAGCAGATATTCACCCGCCTCAGGGCCACTTTTGAAACGAGGACTGCCTCAGAGATAAAGATGCACTTCTTTGGCAAGAAACAGAAGTCCGGTGAGTCCCTCCGTGACTATGCCCTATCACTTCAGGAGGCTTTGGGGGCTGTAATTCAGATAGATCCCAAGGAAGCTGATAACCAGGATCAGACCCTGAGGGAACAATTTATTACCGGAGTGTCTAGTGAGCAAATAAGGACCCAATTAAAGATGCTGTCCGCCCAACACCCTACCAGTACCTTTCTGGACTTTAAAGAACTGGCTATAAAAATTCTGGGGTCAGCAGTATCTACAGAGTTGAGCACCCCACCTGAGTTATCAGCCTGCAGGTCAAAACCGTTTATCATTAACCGAGCTGAGGCCGGTCAAGCTGTTCAAGCTACAGCTACCGATACTATCGCCATGCTGACAGAGCAAGTAAATCACCTCACTAAAAGCCTAGAGAGAGTGTGCAGAAAAATGGAGGAATGGGAAAAACCTATGATGTCAGAAGAGGAGTTCCTGTCACCCTCTAAGCCGTTCCCACCTCCATACCAAGAGACTCACCCCAGGGATCCTGGGAGGCGCAATAGGGGTCGCAAGCGGCCCGTGTGTACATACTGCAAAAAGGTGGGACACACAGAATCCACTTGCTGGCAGTTAAACGGGCAACCCCTGAGGCTGAGGACCACCCCTCGGGAGGTAGAACACTAGGTCCAAAAGATCCAAATTGGATGCCACGGTATGTAGGATCCCATCCTAAAATCAATGTGGAGATTAACGGGGTCCCCTTTGAAGCCCTATTAGATACTGGGTCTCAGGTCACTACTATTCAGCTGCCCGCCTTTGAAAGATTCTGGGACACCAATCAATTGACCCAGCCGCCTGAATCCTGGGTAGAGATTATCGGCAGCAATGGCAAACCGGTAAAGATCCATGGATACTGGGAACCCACCCTGCAGGTGGGAGAAGTAACCTTGCCTCAACAGGGGGTGATAGTAGTACAGGCCGGCGACAGAGGAGGACATCCTGTCATTCTAGGCACCAATGTCTTCAAAAACTGTTATGCAGAAATACTTGCCGTATTACACCAGACTCTGCCCACCGCTTCCTCTGCATCCAAGAGGGTGATTCAAAAGACTATCACTGTGTTAAGTGCCCAGCAGAGGTTTGCTAACGGGAAAGGAGAAATTTGTACTGCCAGGATTCGTGATAATAAGCCTGTGACTTTGCCTCCTAATTCCCAAACTCTCTTATGGTGTCGTGCTGTCCTGGGAGTCCAAGGCCAAGATTATCCAGCCCTGGTGGAACCAATCCAGATGGAGAACTACCCTTATGTGAGAGCTGCCAAGTGCCTGGTGAACGTCTCCCAAGGTAAAGTACCTGTCCGTCTGATTAACCTGAGTGATCATCCTGTTGCGCTTACTAAGCATTACCCTGTTGCCCAGCTTTCTCAGGTGTTCTTCCAAGACATCATCCGTCTTCCAGTGACAGAAAAGCCGCCAGCTGCAGTCAGCGGATGTCCGCCGGTGCCCCAGTCACAAGTACCCTGGTGGGAAGAGCTACATGTCGGGGACGAGACTACACCCCAACATCAACAAGAAGGGATACTACAGCTTGTCAAAGAGCACCACCAGGCCTTCAGTAAACATGCTGCTGATTATGGAGAGGTTAGTGCCATACAACACACCATACCTACTGGCTCTCATCCTCCTATCAAGGAGAGATACCGACCCTTACCGCCTACTTCATATCAGACTGTAAAAGAAATGATCCAAGAGATGAAAGACTCTAATGTAATCCGGGACAGTCGTAGCCCGTGGGCGGCACCCCTGATCCTTGTAAAGAAGAAGGATGGTGGTATCCGTTTCTGCGTGGACTATAGAAAAATTAATCAAATAACCCACAAAGACGCGTACCCACTGCCCCGCATTGAAGAGTCACTAACTGCTCTGGGCTCCGCTGCCTATTTCTCCACATTGGACTTGACCAGTGGCTACTGGCAAGTACCCATGGCCCCGGCAGATAGAGAAAAGACTGCTTTCACCACTCCCATGGGCCTGTTCGAATTCAATTGTATGCCGTTCGGGTTATGTAATGCCCCAGGAACTTTCCAGAGACTAATGGAGCGGTGTTTGGGTCACAAAAACTTCGAAACAGTGCTGCTGTATCTAGATGACGTCATTGTGTACTCAAAAACATATGAAGACCATCTGAAACACTTAGCAGAGGTCTTTGAAATCCTTATCAAATATGGCCTGAAGGTAAAACCATCCAAGTGCCACTTTCTCAAACCTGCGGTAAAATACCTGGGGCATGTGGTAAGTGGAGAGGGCGTACAACCTGACCCTGATAAGTTAGCGGCTGTCCGTAACTGGCCGGTCCCCACTACCGTCAAAGAGGTGAGGGGTTTCCTTGGTTTTGCCGGCTACTATAGACGTTTCATCCCCCATTTTGCTCAAATAGCCGATCCTATCCAGGAACTCTTGAGGGGGCAGCCCAAGAAAAGTCCTAGAACTCCAGTGCTCATTGAGTGGAATGAAGAAAGAGAGATAGCGTTCCAGTTGTTAAAAAAAAAACTGACCGAGCCTCCCGTGTTAGGTTATCCAGACTACAGCAAGCCCTTCCATCTGTATACTGATGCTAGCAAGCGAGGCCTGGGGGCTGTGTTAGCCCAGATTCAAGAGGGAAAAGAAAGAGTGATAGCTTATGCAAGCCGCTCCCTGAAAGGGGCTGAGAAAAATGACCAGAATTATAGTTCCTTCAAACTAGGCTTCCTGGCATTAGTGTGGGCAGTGACGGAAAAATTCAAAGATTATCTAGCCGCTACCCCATTCATTGCATTCACTGATAATAACCCTCTGGCACATCTAAATACAGCTAAATTGGGGGCTTTGGAGCAAAGATGGGCCTCTCGCCTCGCCAACTATGATTTCTCTGTAAAATATCGGGCTGGACGTGCTAATGACAATGCTGATGCTTTATCCAGGCTTCCCACAGAGACAGCTCCTGATGATGTGCGAGATGCTTGGGAAGATGTAGAAATGCCGGCCTTCTACCATAAATTTGCTCAACAGGATCAGGCTCGGGCTACCAGTGACAGAGCTGCAGTTCCTTCACCCTCCAGTAGGCCTGAACTCAAAGAAGAAAGGTGGGTGAAACTACTGTGCTGGGTGAATTGTTGGACTTCATTACCAGTGGCAGAGCCCCTGAGAGGATTCGGCGTAAGAGTACCGATCCTGAGCTCATCAAACTGTGGAGACAGCGCCATCAACTCTTCATACAAAAGGGCCTGTTGCTACGGAGAAGCCTAGACCCAGTGTCCAACGAAAGAGTGCATCAAATTCTCATACCCCGACGAGATGCAGGTATGGTGTTGGAGATGTACCACAATCAATCCGGTCACTTTGGGGTCCAAAAGACTGAGGCAAATATCCGCCAGCGGTTTTACTGGGTGGGCATGAGAGAAGACATGGAGAAGTGGTGTCGGGAGTGTGTAGCCTGTGCCTTGAAACGAGGTGAACACCATGATCAGAGGGCACCACTGAGACCCATTGTAAGTACTCGTCCTCTGGAACTTGTCGCCATCGACCATGTGAAACTGGAGCCTAGTCGCTCAGGGTATGTGTACGCTATGACTATTATTGACCATTTCACTAAGTTTGTTGTAGCGGTGCCTGTGAGAGACCAGACGGCCAAGACTACAGCCGAACTGTTCTGGAAACACTTCCTCCTGCCCTACGGTTGTCCAGAAAAGATCCTCACCGATCAAGGTCCTGCTTTTGAGTCCCATCTGTTCCATGAACTGTGCCGCCTGCACAACTGTAAGAAGATCCGGACGACGGCCTACCATCCGCAAGGTAATGGATTATGTGAAAAAATGAATCAGACCTTGATAGAGATGCTGAGGACCGTGCCTCCTGAAACCAGGGGAGATTGGCCTAATCTGTTGCCACAGCTCATGTTCACGTACAATCATACCATACACTGTTCCACCGGGTATACCCCCTTTTATTTGATGTTTGGGCGCCAAGGGTTATTGCCTGCTGACCACTCCTTGGACGTACTCGTACCTGATTGCATCAACCCATTACCTAATACCGACTGGGTTGCTGAACACCAAAGGCGATTGAATACGGCCCAAGCTATTGTTCAGGAACGTATGGACTATGCTAGAGACCGGCAGCAGAGAGACTATGACCAAGCAGCCCATGCAGAACCCCTGACGATAGGGGCTGTGGTATGGTTAAAAAATAACCGCCGTACCAGTAAACTGGACAGTAAATGGGAGCAAAGTCCTTATGTTGTCACTGCAATCCCAAATGTTGGAACTCACACTTATGAGATCACCCGGGAGGGCAGGGGATCCCAAATTGTACACCGAAACCGGTTAAAGCTCTGCCTGACACCAGGACCCAGTGCCGAGAGTTCTATATCTGAACCCCCTGTGTCAGAGTCATCGATACAGCCCGAGGATCCTATGCAGGCTGTCCGTAATCTAAGGTATGACGCTGATCCCATGCATTGGCTTCTGACACCATGGTTGAACTTGTTGGTGCCCGCTCCGGCACCTACTTTACCTTTACTTCCAGAAGAGCCGGTTCAGGATGCCCCGGATCCAGTTCCCCCTCTAGTGGATCCTGTTGTTCCTGTTGTTCCTGTTGTTCCTGACCAAGGTCTCACGGATGGAGATCCTCCTGTTGCTCCTCTCTCTTCTACCTCGGTGCTAAGGGGAGAGGAAACCCCTGTGTTGAGAAGGTCCACCCGGATGACCAGGGGACGCCCGCCAGTCCATTTAGGAGACTTTGACTATGCTGGTGGTGTCTCCTCCCGAACAGTTGTTACTAGAAATAGCCTGCTTGACGTGTGTGCGCAAGAATGGACTCTTCCACGTGAGCCCTTGCCTGTTCTACACCCACGGGGAAACCCTGTGTAGTTCCTTATTATACTTCAGTCAAGAAAAATAGACTAACCTGGTTCACCTTAAGTCCGCTGTGCCGGGTCAGCGGCCGTGCCTAAGAAGAAAGAAGACGCCCCTTTTTCTTGCGTCATTTATTGCAAATGTTATATTTTTGTGTGAAATGGTTGTTTATTATATTTATAATGTAATGTTTAAATTATGCATCAGCTTATGTTGGTTCAGGCATGTGTGTGAGTACGAGGCCTTACTCACGTTAAAGTCTGGCGGTGTGCAGCATACGGGTAGGCTACCCGACACTGCTAGATTTGAATGTGTATTTCCCTTTAAGCCAGTCAGGCCGGTTACCGGCAATCCTTGTCACAGCCAGCAGAGGGAGCCCCCAGTTCAGTATAAATAGGCTAGGGCCTAGCTCAGGAGAGGAGAAGTTTCTAGACTCAGGGCTGAGAGGGTAGAGTAAGCCCTGTGACCGGATTCCAGATCCGAGGAGCAGGTTCCCCTCCTGAGTCCGTATTCATAGAAGCAAGAAGGGCATAGCTAAACAGCCTGAGGACACAGAATACCACAGAGGCCAATCTGATAAAGCAAGAGGTACTCAAGATAACAGAGGAGGTACTAGATAAAGACAGCTTCAAGGGTATGCCAGCTATAGGGCATTGGACCTTGGAGGATAAGTCACATGTTTCAGGACCAGTCAGGAATAGTGTGCAAGCCGCCTGTACTGCATCTCCTGTAATTAACACTCTGTAAAGAACATTGCTAAGACCGGCCATTCTGTACTTCTAAGAACCAACTGTATTCAAATGCAAACCAACTGTCTTCCATGGAACTGCGCTTCCAACTGCGTCCATGTATATTTCTCACTGACATTCAGTAAAGTTCCAGTTTTGGTTGGCTAACCCGTGGCTGTTCAGTTATTCCACATTACTTTACACGGCGTGTCACCGTTTAATTGACACTGGCATCACGAACATTAAATACCTGCCTGTTCCAGTATTTGCCCCGATTGAAGACGACAGTGGATCCCAGGTTAGTGGGTTAATCTGCACTACAAAGCCCAGCATACACTACTGACCCCCTGGGACACTGCAAGAGCACCCCTGATTCCTTCCAGCAGCGTGATGTACACTGAGAGATCGCGCCACTGTGAAGGAACACAAGAGCACCCCTGATTCCTTCCAGCAGCGTGATGTACACTGACAGATCGCGCCACTGTGAAGGAACACAAGAGCACCCCTGATTCCTTCCAGCAGCGTGATGTACACTGACAGATCGCGCCACTGTGAAGGAACACAAGAGCACCCCTGATTCCTTCCAGCAGCGTGATGTACACTGACAGATCGCGCCACTGTGAAGGAACACAAGAGCACCCCTGATTCCTTCCAGCAGCGTGATGTACACTGACAGATCGCGCCACTGTGAAGGAACACAAGAGCACCCCTGATTCCTTCCAGCAGCGTGATGTACACTGAGAGATTGCGCCACTGTGAAGGAACACAAGAGCACCCCTGATTCCTTCCAGCAGCGTGATGTACACTGAGAGATCGTGCCACTGTGAAGGAACACAAGAGCACCCCTGATTCCTTCCAGCAGCGTGATGTACACTGAGAGATCGTGCCACTGTGAAGGAACACAAGAGCACCCCTGATTCCTTCCAGCAGCGTGATGTACACTGACAGATCGCGCCACTGTGAAGGAACACAAGAGCACCCCTGATTCCTTCCAGCAGCGTGATGTACACTGACAGATCGTGCCACTGTGAAGGAACACAAGAGCACCCCTGATTCCTTCCAGCAGCGTGATGTACACTGAGAGATCGTGCCACTGTAAAGGAACACAAGAGCACCCCTGATTCCTTCCAGCAGCATGATGTACACTGACAGATCGCGCCACTGTGAAGGAACACAAGAGCACCCCTGATTCCTTCCAGCAGCGTGATGTACACTGACAGATCGCGCCACTGTGAAGGAACACAAGAGCACCCCTGATTCCTTCCAGCAGCGTGATGTACACTGACAGATCGCGCCACTGTGAAGGAACACAAGAGCACCCCTGATTCCTTCCAGCAGCGTGATGTACACTGACAGATCGCGCCACTGTGAAGGAACTCAAGCGCACCCCTGATTCCTTCCAGCAGCGTGATGTACACTGACAGATCGCGCCACTGTGAAGGAACACTAGAGCACCCCTGATCATTTCCAGCACCGTGATGTACACTGACAGATCACGCCACTGTGAAGGAACACAAGAGCACCCCTGATTCCTTCCAGCAGCGTGATGTACACTGACAGATCGCGCCACTGTGAACAAACACAAGAGCACCCCTGATTCCTTCCAGCAGCGTGATGTACACTGACAGATCGTGCCACTGTGAAGGAACACAAGAGCACCCCTGATTCCTTCCAGCAGCGTGATGTACACTGACAGATCGCGCCACTGTGAAGGAACACAAGAGCACCCCTGATTCCTTCCAGGAGCGTGATGTACACTGACAGATCGTGCCACTGTGAAGGAACACAAGAGCACCCCTGATTCCTTCCAGCAGCGTGATGTACACTGACAGATCGCGCCACTATGATGGAACACAAGAGCACCCCTGATTCCTTCCAGCAGCGTGATGTACACTGACAGATCGCGCCACTGTGAAGGAACACAAGAGCACCCCTGATTCCTTCCAGCAGCGTGATGTACACTGAGAGATCGCGCCACTGTGAAGGAACACAAGAGCACCCCTGATCCTTTCCAGCAGCGTGATGTACACTGACAGATCGTGCCACTGTGAAGGAACACAAGAGCACCCCTGATTCCTTCCAGTAGCGTGATGTACACTGAGAGATCGCGCCACTGTGAAGGAACACAAGAGCACCCCTGATTCCTTCCAGCAGCGTGATGTACACTGACAGATCGTACCACTGTGAAGGAACACAAGAGCACCCTTGATTCCTTCCAGCAGCGTGATGTACACTGACAGATCGCGCCACTGTGAAGGAACACAAGAGCACCCCTGATTCCTTCCAGCAGCGTGATGTACACTGACAGATCGCGCCACTGTGAAGGAACACAAGAGCACCCCTGATTCCTTCCAGCAGCGTGATGTACACTGACAGATCGCGCCACTGTGAAGGAACACAAGAGCACCCTTGATTCCTTCCAGCAGCGTGATGTACACTGACAGATCGCGCCACTGTGAAGGAACACAAGAGCACCCCTGATTCCTTCCAGCAGCGTGATGTACACTGACAGATCGCGCCACTATGAAGGAACACAAGAGCACCCCTGATTCCTTCCAGCAGCGTGATGTACACTGACAGATCGCGCCACTGTGAACTAACACAAGAGCACCCCTGATTCCTTCCAGCAGCGTGATGTACACTGACAGATCGTGCCACTGTGAAGGAACACAAGAGCACCCCTGATTCCTTCCAGCAGCGTGATGTACACTGACAGATCGCGCCACTGTGAAGGAACACAAGAGCACCCCTGATTCCTTCCAGGCAGCGTGATGTACACTGACAGATCGTGCCACTGTGAAGGAACACAAGAGCACCCCTGATTCCTTCCAGCAGCGTGATGTACACTGACAGATCGCGCCACTAGTGAATGGAACACAAGAGCACCCCTGATCCTTTCCAGCAGCGTGATGTACACTGACAGATCGCGCCACTGTGAAGGAACACAAGAGCACCCCTGATCCTTTCCAGCAGCGTGATGTACACTGACAGATCGCGCCACTGTGAAGGAACACAAGAGCACCCCTGATTCCTTCCAGCAGCATGATGTACACTGACAGATCGTGCCACTGTGAAGGAACACAAGAGCACCCTGATTCCTTCCAGCAGCGTGATGTACACTGACAGATCGCGCCACTGTGAAGTACACAAGAGCACCCCTGATTCCTTCCAGCAGCGTGATGTACACTGACAGAGCGCGCCACTGTGAAGGAACACAAGAGCACCCCTGATTCCTTCCAGCAGCGTGATGTACACTGACAGATCGTGCCACTGTGAAGGAACACAAGAGCACCCCTGATTCCTTCCAGCAGCGTGATGTACACTGACAGATCGCGCCACTGTGAAGGAACACAAGAGCACCCCTGATTCCTTCCAGCAGCGTGATGTACACTGACAGATCGCGCCACTGTGAAGGAACACAAGAGCACCCCTGATTCCTTCCAGCAGCGTGATGTACACTGACAGATCGCGCCACTGTGAAGGAACACAAGAGCACCCCTGGTTCTATCCAGCAGTGTGATGTACACTGACAGATCGCGCCACTGTGAAGGAACACAAGAGCACCCCTGATCCTTTCCAGCAGCGTGATGTACACTGACAGATCGCGCCACTGTGAAGGAACACAAGAGCACCCCCTGATTCCTTCCAGCAGCGTGATGTACACTGACAGATCGCGCCACTGTGAAGGAACACAAGAGCACCCCTGATTCCTTCCAGCAGCGTGATGTACACTGACAGATCGCGCCACTGTGAAGGAACACAAGAGCACCCCTGATTCCTTCCAGCAGTGTGATGTACACTGAGAGATCGCGCCACTGTGAAGGAACACAAGAGCACCCCTGATTCCTTCCAGCAGCGTGATGTACACTGACAGATCGCGCCACTGTGAAGGAACACAAGAGCACCCCTGATTTCTTCCAGCAGCGTGATGTACACTGACAGATCGCGCCACTGTGAAGGAACACAAGAGCACCCCTGATTCCTTCCAGCAGCGTGATGTACACTGAGAGATCGTGCCACTGTGAAGGAACACAAGAGCACCCCTGATTCCTTCCAGCAGCGTGATGTACACTGAGAGATCGCGCCACTGTGAAGGAACACAAGAGCACCCCTGATTCCTTCCAGCAGCGTGATGTACACTGACAGATCGCGCCACTGTGAAGGAACACAAGAGCACCCCTGATTCCTTCCAGCAGCGTGATGTACACTGAGAGATCGCGCCACTGTGAAGGAACACAAGAGTGCAGCATACGGGTAGGCTACCCGACACTGCTAGATTTGAGTGTGTAGTTCCCTTTAAGCCAGTCAGGCCGGTTACCGGCAATCCTTATCACAGCCAGCAGAGGGAGCCCACAGTTCAGTATAAATAGGCTAGGGCCTAGCTCAGGAAGTTTAGAAGTTCCCAGACTCAGTGCAGAGAGGGTTCCCCTCCTGAGTCCGTATGCATAGAAGTCAGAAGGGCATAGCTAAACAGCCTGAAGACACAGAATACCACAGAGGCCGATCAGATAAAGCAAGAGGTACTCAAGATAACAGAGGAGGTACTAGATAAGGACAGCTTCAAGGGTACGCCAGATAAAGGGCATTAGACCTTGGAGAGAAAGTCACATGTAGCAGGACCAGTCAGGAATAGTGTGCAAGCCGCCTGTACTGCATCTCCTGTAATCAACACTCTGTATAATGCCTTGCTAAGACCGGCCATTCTGTACTCCCAAGAACCAGCTGTATTCACTGATATTCAGTAAAAGTTCCAGTTTTTGTTGGCTATCCTATGCTTGCTTCATTCTTCTACAATACCATACACGGCGTGTCACCGTTTAATTGACACTGGCGTCACGAACTGTTAAATACCTGCCTGTTCCAGTATTTGCCCCAATTGAAGACGACAGTGGATCCCAGGTTAGTGAGTCAATCTGCACTACAAAGCCCAGCATACACTACTGACCCCCTGGGACACTGCATCGCTCTTTTTGGCGTCACGAACAGGATCCGCATACTTCTACAGTGCAGAGAAGTGTGAACTGTGTGCTTTAACTATTCCACCACCGTATTGCGAGGACTGTACCCTTTATTTCCAAGCCGGTGGATTGAAATTGTGCCTGGGAGGAATCAGAGACGCTGTACTGTGTTGCGCTACCCCCAGAGAGAAAATCGTATTTGTGGACTGTGATTTATTGGACTTTGCAACACCCTGCTTGCTGTCAGGGAATCGTGATCAAGATGGCCACCGGCCGCCTGGAGTAAAGTTTCCCGCGCTGCTGAGGACCTCCGTGGGCGGATCCCTTCAAAGACACAGAGAATCCCGCCCCTCTTCATCATCACACCGCCGCGGCCCTGCTTTTCCTGCGTCAGCAACGTCACCGCGTACACAGGACGTCCGGAGTCTCACGAGATTTGGCCTGCGCACACCCGGCGAAACCGGTAAGAACTTGTATCCGGAGGGAAGGGGATTTAGTCACCAGCGGCCACCTCGTAATAAGTTAACATGTCAGATCCGGGAGTTGCCGAGCGGCCGGACCCGGGAGAGCTTGCGGCTCCTAATCATCCTATAGCCCCCAGCATGATGCCCTTTACCATGCCTTACTACTTTGGGGCCCCATGGTTTTCCCGCTATAACGGAGAGGTCCATACCCTAAGAGACTTTAAAGAAAAGTTGCTGGCCTTATTCAAACTATACCCCATAAATGCCGATCAGCAAATGGAAATCTTGCTAGCGCAACTAGAGGGGGCTGCCCGCAGAGAGGTATTATCCTGGCCTGCTGCGGAACGGAGTACTCTAGAGCAGATATTCACCCGCCTCAGGGCCACTTTTGAAACGAGGACTGCCTCAGAGATAAAGATGCACTTCTTTGGCAAGAAACAGAAGTCCGGTGAGTCCCTCCGTGACTATGCCCTATCACTTCAGGAGGCTTTGGGGGCTGTAATCCAGATAGATCCCAAGGAAGCTGATAACCAGGATCAGACCCTGAGGGAACAATTTATTACCGGAGTGTCTAGTGAGCAAATAAGGACCCAATTAAAGATGCTGTCCGCCCAACACCCTAACAGTACCTTTCTGGACTTTAAAGAACTGGCTATAAAAATTCTGGGGTCAGCAGTATCTACAGAGTTGAGCACCCCACCTGAGTTATCAGCCTGCAGGTCAAAACCGTTTATCATTAACCGAGCTGAGGCCGGTCAAGCTGTTCAAGCTACAGCTACCGATACTATCGCCATGCTGACAGAGCAAGTAAATCACCTCACTAAAAGCCTAGAGAGAGTGTGCAGAAAAATGGAGGAATGGGAAAAACCTATGATGTCAGAAGAAGAGTTCCTGTCACCCTCTAAGCCGTTCCCACCTCCATACCAAGAGACTCACCCCAGGGATCCTGGGAGACGCAATAGGGGTCGCCAGCGGCCCGTGTGTACATACTGCAAAAAGATGGGACACACAGAATCCACTTGCTGGCAGTTAAACGGGCAACCCCTGAGGCTGAGGACCACCCCTCGGGAGGTAGAACACTAGGTCCAAAAGATCCAAATTGGATGCCACGGTATGTAGGATCCCATCCTAAAATCAATGTGGAGATTAACGGGGTCCCCTTTGAAGCCCTATTAGATACTGGGTCTCAGGTCACTACTATTCAGCTGCCCGCCTTTGAAAGATTCTGGGACACCAATCAATTGACCCAGCCGCCTGAATCCTGGGTAGAGATTATCGCCAGCAATGGCAAACCGGTAAAGATCCATGGATACTGGGAACCCACCCTGCAGGTGGGAGAAGTAACCTTGCCTCAACAGGGGGTGATAGTAGTACAGGCCGGCGACAGAGGAGGACATCCTGTCATTCTAGGCACTAATGTCTTCAAAAACTGTTATGCTGAAATACTTGCCGTATTACATCAGACTCTGCCCACCGCTTCCTCTGCGTCCAAGAGGGTGATTCAAAAGACTATCACTGTGTTAAGTGCCCAGCAGAGGTTTGCTAACGGGAAAGGAGAAATTTGTACTGCCAAGATTCGTGATAATAAGCCTGTGACTTTGCCTCCTAATTCCCAAACTCTCTTATGGTGTCGTGCTGTCCTGGGAGTCCAAGGCCAAGATTATCCAGCCCTGGTGGAGCCAATCCAGATGGAGAACTACCCTTATGTGAGAGCTGCCAAGTGCCTGGTGAACGTCTCCCAAGGTAAAGTACCTGTCCGTCTGATTAACCTGAGTGATCATCCTGTTGCGCTTACTAAGCATTACCCTGTTGCCCAGCTTTCTCAGGTGTTCTTCCAAGACATCATCCGTCTTCCAGTGACAGAAAAGCCGCCAGCTGCAGTCAGCGGATGTCCGCCGGTGCCCCAGTCACAAGTACCCTGGTGGGAAGAGCTACATGTCGGGGACGAGACTACCCCCCAACATCAACAAGAAGGGATACTACGGCTTGTCAAAGAGCACCCCCAGGCCTTCAGTAAACATGCTGCTGATTATGGAGAGGTTAGTGCCATACAACACACCATACCTACTGGCTCTCATCCTCCTATCAAGGAGAGATACCGACCCTTACCGCCTACTTCATATCAGACTGTAAAAGAAATGATCCAAGAGATGAAAGACTCTAATGTAATCCGGGACAGTCGTAGCCCGTGGGCGGCACCCCTGGTCCTTGTAAAGAAGAAGGATGGTGGTATCCGTTTCTGCGTGGACTATAGAAAAATTAACCAAATAACCCACAAAGACGCGTACCCACTGCCCCGCATTGAAGAGTCACTAACTGCTCTGGGCTCCGCTGCCTATTTCTCCACATTGGACTTGACCAGTGGCTACTGGCAAGTACCCATGGCCCCGGCAGATAGGGAAAAGACTGCTTTCACCACTCCCATGGGCCTGTTCGAATTCAATTGTATGCCGTTCGGGTTATGTAATGCCCCAGGAACTTTCCAGAGACTAATGGAGCGGTGTTTGGGTCACAAAAACTTCGAAACAGTGCTGCTGTATCTAGATGACGTCATTGTGTACTCAAAAACATATGAAGACCACCTGAAACACTTAGCAGAGGTCTTTGAAATCCTTGTCAAATATGGCCTGAAGGTAAAGCCATCTAAATGCCACCTGCTCAAACCTGCGGTAAAATACCTGGGGCATGTGGTAAGCGGGGAGGGCGTACAACCTGACCCTGATAAGTTAGCGGCTGTCCGTAACTGGCCGGTACCCACTACCGTCAAAGAGGTGAGGGGTTTCCTTGGTTTTGCCGGCTACTATAGACGTTTCATCCCCCATTTTGCTCAAATAGCCGATCCTATCCAGGAACTCTTGAGGGGGCAGCCCAAGAAAAGTCCTAGAACTCCAGTGCTCATTGAGTGGAATGAAGAGAGAGAGATAGCGTTCCAGTTGTTAAAAAAGAAACTGACCGAGCCTCCCGTGTTAGGTTATCCCGACTACAGCAAGCCCTTCCATCTGTATACTGATGCTAGCAAGCGAGGCCTGGGGGCTGTGTTAGCCCAGATTCAAGAGGGAAAAGAAAGAGTGATAGCTTATGCAAGCCGCTCCCTGAAAGGAGCTGAGAAAAATGACCAGAATTATAGTTCCTTCAAACTAGAGTTCCTGGCATTAGTGTGGGCAGTGACGGAAAAATTCAAAGATTATCTAGCCGCTACCCCATTCATTGCATTCACTGATAATAACCCTCTGGCACATCTAAATACAGCTAAATTGGGGGCTTTGGAGCAAAGATGGGCCTCTCGTCTCGCCAACTATGATTTCTCTGTAAAATATCGCGCTGGACGTACTAATGACAATGCTGATGCTTTATCCAGGCTTCCCACAGAGACAGCTCCTGATGATGTGCGAGATGCTTGGGAAGATGTAGAAATGCCGGCCTTCTACCATAAATTTGCTCAACAGGATCAGGCTCGGGCTACCAGTAACAGAGCTGCAGTTCCTTCACCCCCCAGTAGGCCGGAACTCAAAGAAGAAAGGTGGGTGAAACTACAGTCTGAAAGTAGAGTGCTGGGTGAATTGTTGGACTTCATTACCAGTGGCAGAACCCCTGAGAGGATTCGGCGTAAAAGTACAGATCCTGAGCTCATCAAACTGTGGAGACAGCGCCATCAACTCTTCATACAAAAGGGCCTGTTGCTACGGAGAAGCCTAGACCCAGTGTCCAACGAAAGAGTGCATCAAATTCTCATACCCCGACGAGATGCAGGTATGGTGTTGGAGATGTACCACAATCAATCCGGTCACTTTGGGGTCCAAAAGACTGAGGCAAATATCCGCCAGCGGTTTTACTGGGTGGGCATGAGAGAAGACATGGAGAAGTGGTGTCGGGAGTGCGTAGCCTGTGCCTTGAAACGAGGTGAACACCATGATCAGAGGGCACCACTGAGACCCATTGTAAGTACTCGTCCTCTTGAACTTGTCGCCATCGACCATGTGAAACTGGAGCCTAGTCGCTCAGGGTATGTGTACGCTATGACTATTATTGACCATTTCACTAAGTTTGTTGTAGCGGTGCCTGTGAGAGACCAGACGGCCAAGACTACAGCCGAACTGTTCTGGAAACACTTCCTCCTGCCCTACGGTTGTCCAGAAAAGATCCTCACCGATCAAGGTCCTGCTTTTGAGTCCCACCTGTTCCATGAACTGTGCCGCCTGCACAACTGTAAGAAGATCCGGACGACGGCCTACCATCCGCAAGGTAATGGATTATGTGAAAAAATGAATCAGACCTTGATAGAGATGCTGAGGACCGTGCCTCCTGAAACCAGGGGAGATTGGCCTAATCTGTTGCCACAGCTCATGTTCACATACAATCATACCATACACTGTTCCACCGGGTATACCCCCTTTTATTTGATGTTTGGGTCGCCAAGGATTATTGCCTGCTGACCACTCCTTGGAGGTACTCGTACCTGATTGCATCAACCCATTCCCTAATACCGACTGGGTTGCTGAACACCAAAGGCGATTGAATACGGCCCAAGCTATTGTTCAGGAACGTATGGACTATGCTAGAGACCGGCAGCAGAGAGACTATGACCAAGCAGCCCATGCAGAACCCTTGACAATAGGGGCTGTGGTATGGTTAAAAAATAACCGCCGTACCAGTAAACTGGACAGTAAATGGGAGCAAAGTCCCTATGTTGTCACTGCAATCCCAAATGTTGGAACTCACACTTATGAGATCACCCGGGAAGGCAGGGGATCCCAAATTGTACACCGAAACCGGTTAAAGCTCTGCCTGACACCAGAACCCAGTGCCGAGAGTTCTATATCTGAACCCCCTGTGTCAGAGTCATCAATACAGCCCGAGGATCCTATGCAGGCTGTCCGTAATCTAAGGTATGACGCTGATCCCATGCATTGGCTTCTGACACCATGGTTGAACTTGTCGGTGCCCGCTCCGGCACCTACAGTACCTTTACTTCCAGAAGAGCCGGTTCAAGATGCCCCGGATCCAGTTCCCCCTCTAGTGGATCCTGTTGTTCCTGTGGTTCCTGTTGTCCCTGTTGTTCCTGACCAAGGTCTCACGGATGGAGATCCTCCTGTTGCTACTCTCTCTTCTACCTCGGTGCTAAGGGAAGAGGAAACCCCTGTGTTGAGAAGGTCCACCCGGATGACCAGGGGACGTCCGCCAGTCCATTTAAGAGACTTTGACTATGCTGGTGGTGTCTCCTCCCGAACAGTTACTATCGGAAATAGCCTGCTTGATGTTTGTGCGCAAGAATGGACTCCTCCACGTGAGCCCTTGCCTGTTCTACACCCACGGGGAAACCCTGTGTAGTTCCTTATTATACTTCAGTCAAGAAAAATAGACTAACCTGGTTCACCTTAAGTCCGCTGTGCCAGGTCAGCGGCCGTGCCTAAGAAGAAAGAAGACGCCCCGTTTTCTTGCGTCCTTTGTTGCAAATGTTATATTTTTGTGTGAAATAGTTGTTTATTATATTTATAATGTAATGGTTAAATTATGCATCAGCTTATGTTGGTTCAGGCATGTGTGTGAGTACGAGGCCTTACTCACGTTAAAGTCTGGGGGTGTGCAGCATACGGGTAGGCTACCCGACACTGCTAGATTTGAGTGTGTAGTTCCCTTTAAGCCAGTCAGGCCGGTTACCGGCAATCCTTATCACAGCCAGCAGAGGGAGCCCCCAGTTCAGTATAAATAGGCTAGGGCCTAGCTCAGGAAGTTTAGAAGTTCCCAGACTCAGTGCAGAGAGGGTTCCCCTCCTGAGTCCGTATGCATAGAAGTCAGAAGGGCATAGCTAAACAGCCTGAAGACACAGAATACAACAGAGGCCGATCAGATAAAGCAAGAGGTACTCAAGATAACAGAGGAGGTACTAGATAAGGACAGCTTCAAGGGTACGCCAGATAAAGGGCATTAGACCTTGGAGAGAAAGTCACATGTAGCAGGACCAGTCAGGAATAGTGTGCAAGCCGCCTGTACTGCATCTCCTGTAATCAACACTCTGTATAATGCCTTGCTAAGACCGGCCATTCTGTACTCCCAAGAACCAGCTGTATTCACTGATATTCAGTAAAAGTTCCAGTTTTTGTTGGCTATCCTATGCTTGCTTCATTCTTCTACAATACCATACACGGCGTGTCACCGTTTAATTGACACTGGCGTCACGAACTGTTAAATACCTGCCTGTTCCAGTATTTGCCCCAATTGAAGACGACAGTGGATCCCAGGTTAGTGAGTCAATCTGCACTACAAAGCCCAGCATACACTACTGACCCCCTGGGACACTGCAAGAGCACCCCTGATTCCTTCCAGCAGCGTGATGTACACTGACAGATCGCGCCACTGTGAAGGAACACAAGAGCACCCCTGATTCCTTCCAGCAACTTGATGTACACTGACAGATCGCGCCACTGTGAAGGAACACAAGAGCACCCCTGATTCCATCCAGCAGCGTGATGTACACTGACAGATCGCGCCATTGTGAAGGAACACAAGAGCACCCCTGATTCCTTCCAGCAGCGTGATGTACACTGACAGATCGCGCCACTGTGAAGTTACACAAGAGCACCCCTGATTCCTTCCAGCAGCGTGATGTACACTGACAGATCGCGCCACTGTGAAGTTACACAAGAGCACCCCTGATTCCTTCCAGCAGCGTGATGTACACTGACAGATCGCGCCACTGTGAAGGAACACAAGAGCACCCCTGATTCCTTCCAGCAGCGTGATGTACACTGACAGATCGCGCCACTGTGAAGGAACACAAGAGCACCCCTGATTCCTTCCAGCAGCGTGATGTACACTGACAGATCGCGCCACTGTGAAGGAACACAAGAGCACCCCTGATTCCTTCCAGCACCGTGATGTACACTGACAGATCGCGCCACTGTGAAGGAACACAAGAGCACCCCTGATTCCTTCCAGCAGCGTGATGTACACTGACAGATCGCGCCACTGTGAAGTTACACAAGAGCACCCCTGATTCCTTCCAGCAGCGTGATGTACACTGACAGATCGCGCCACTGTGAAGGAACACAAGAGCACCCCTGATTCCTTCCAGCAGCGTGATGTACACTGACAGATCGTGCCACTGTGAAGGAACACAAAAGCACCCCTGATTCCTTCCAGCAGCGTGATGTACACTGACAGATCGTGCCACTGTGAAGGAACACAAGAGCACCCCTGATTCCTTCCAGCAGCGTGATGTACACTGACAGATCGCGCCACTGTGAAGGAACACACGAGCACCCCTGATCCTTTCCAGCAGCGTGATGTACACTGACAGATCGCGCCACTGTGAAGGAACACAAGAGCACCCCTGATCCTTTCCAGCAGCGTGATGTACACTGACAGATCGTGCCACTGTGAAGGAACACAAGAGCACCCCTGATTCCTTCCAGCAGCGTGATGTACACTGACAGATCGTGCCACTGTGAAGGAACACAAGAGCACCCCTGATTCCTTCCAGCAACGTGATGTACACTGACAGATCGCGCCACTGTGAAGGAACACAAGAGCACCCCTGATTCCTTCCAGCAACGTGATGTACACTGACAGATCGCGCCACTGTGAAGGAACACAAGAGCACCCCTGATTCCTTCCAGCAGCGTGATGTACACTGACAGATCGCGCCACTGTGAAGGAACACAAGAGCACCCCTGATTCCTTCCAGCAGCAAGATGTACACTGACAGATCGTGCCACTGTGAAGGAACACAAGAGCACCCCTGATTCCTTCCAGCAGCGTGATGTACACTGACAGATCGCGCCACTGTGAAGGAACACAAGAGCACCCCTGATTCCTTCCAGCAGCGTGATGTACACTGACAGATCGCGCCACTGTGAAGGAACACAAGAGCACCCCTGATTGCTTCCAGCAGCGTGATGTACACTGACAGATCGCGCCACTGTGAAGGAACACAAGAGCACCCCTGATTCCTTCCAGCAGCGTGATGTACACTGACAGATCGCGCCACTGTGAAGGAACACAAGAGCACCCCTGATTCCTTCCAGCAGCGTGATGTACACTGACAGATCGCGCCACTGTGAAGGAACACACGAGCACCCCTGATCCTTCCAGCAGCGTGATGTACACTGACAGATCGCGCCACTGTGAAGGAACACAAGAGCACCCCTGATCCTTCCAGCAGCGTGATGTACACTGACAGATCGTGCCACTGTGAAGGAACACAAGAGCACCCCTGATTCCTTCCAGCAGCGTGATGTACACTGACAGATCGTGCCACTGTGAAGGAACACAAGAGCACCCCTGATTCCTTCCAGCAACGTGATGTACACTGACAGATCGCGCCACTGTGAAGGAACACAAGAGCACCCCTGATTCCTTCCAGCAACGTGATGTACACTGACAGATCGCGCCACTGTGAAGGAACACAAGAGCACCCCTGATTCCTTCCAGCAGCGTGATGTACACTGACAGATCGCGCCACTGTGAAGGAACACAAGAGCACCCCTGATTCCTTCCAGCAGCAAGATGTACACTGACAGATCGTGCCACTGTGAAGGAACACAAGAGCACCCCTGATTCCTTCCAGCAGCGTGATGTACACTGACAGATCGCGCCACTGTGAAGGAACACAAGAGCACCCCTGAGTCCTTCCAGCAGCGTGATGTACACTGACAGATCGCGCCACTGTGAAGGAACACAAGAGCACCCCTGATTCCTTCCAGCAGCGTGATGTACACTGACAGATCGTGCCACTGTGAAGGAACACAAGAGCACCCTTGATTCCTTCCAGCAGCGTGATGTACACTGACAGATCGCGCCACTGTGAAGGAACACAAGAGCACCCCTGATTCCTTCCAGCAGCGTGATGTACACTGACAGATCGCGCCACTGTGAAGGAACACAAGAGCACCCCTGATTCCTTCCAGCAGCGTGATGTACACTGACAGATCGTGCCACTGTGAAGGAACACAAGAGCACCCCTGATTCCTTCCAGCAGCGTGATGTACACTGACAGATCGCGCCACTGTGAAGGAACACAAGAGCACCCCTGATTGCTTCCAGCAGCGTGATGTACACTGACAGATCGCGCCACTGTGAAGGAACACAAGAGCTCCCCTGATTCCTTCCAGCAGCGTGATGTACACTGACAGATCGCGCCACTGTGAAGGAACACAAGAGCACCCCTGATTCCTTCCAGCAGCGTGATGTACACTGACAGATCACGCCACTGTGAAGGAACACAAGAGCACCCCTGATTCCTTCCAGCAGCGTGATGTACACTGACAGATCGCGCCACTGTGAAGGAACACAAGAGCACCCCTGATTCCTTCCAGCAGCGTGATGTACACTGACAGATCGCGCCACTGTGAAGGAACACAAGAGCACCCCTGATTCCTTCCAGCAGCGTGATGTACACTGACAGATCGCGCCACTGTGAAGGAACACAAGAGCACCCCTGATTCCTTCCAGCAACGTGATGTACACTGACAGATCGCGCCACTGTGAAGGAACACAAGAGCACCCCTGATTCCTTCCAGCACCGTGATGTACACTGACAGATCGCGCCACTGTGAAGGAACACAAGAGCACCCCTGATTCCTTCCAGCAGCGTGATGTACACTGACAGATCGTGCCACTGTGAAGGAACACAAGAGCACCCCTGATTCCTTCCAGCAGCGTGATGTACACTGACAGATCGTGCCACTGTGAAGGAACACAAGAGCACCCCTGATTCCTTCCAGCAGCGTGATGTACACTGACAGATCGCGCCACTGTGAAGGAACACAAGAGCACCCCTGATTCCTTCCAGCAGTGCAATGTACACTTACACATCGCGCTGCTGTGAAGGAAGATGAGCGGTGCCCATTCCCTCTAGCAGCGCAATGTGTCATATTACATGATGGCAGGGAATGGGGGAAAGGGAAGCAGCTTCATGGGGGAACAGCAGGAGAGGTGACAAGCAAAAAGGTAGCTGGAAAAAACTAGAAAAACTGAAGCTCATGAACATCCAAATTATGAGAAAATACTTTATTGTTACATAATAAATGATGTATATAGTATTATTAAAAAAGGAGGGTAGGGAACAGGAAGAACACCATCCCGGCATAATACAGACCACTAATTCCAAGTAAAGTGCATACAGTCGGAAAATTCATCAATTACATTATATGATAATGGATTTTAAAGTTGAGCCCACAAAGATAAATTACATGAAAAAAACTGCAAATGGCAGTACGGCCAGAGACTGCAAAAGTCCTCATGAAAGACACTCTATGGTGTGAAACACCTGGTGGCTAGAGTATATGCCATTCAAATCACAATGAATTATAATATGGCCTGGGGTCCTACAGACAGACTAATGCTCTATACCAGGCATCCTCAAACTGCGGCCCTCCAGCTGCTGTAAAACTACAACTCCCACAATGCCCTGCTGTAGGCTGATACCTGTAGGCTGTTCTGGCATGCTGGGAGTTGTAGTTTTGCAACAGCTGGAGGGCCGCAGTTTGATGATGCCTGCTCTACACAATATGTGAATGCAAGAGACTCACCTAAGGATTATAGGATCTCAGTGCAGGGATAGTGTTACCCCGATGCGCGTTTCAGCGTACCTTTGTCCGGGGGTAGGCAAGCCGAAACATGCGTCGGGGTAACGCCCTCCCGGCACTCAGATCCTATTATCCTTAGGTGAGTCTCTTGCATTCACATATTGTGTAGAGCATTAGTCTGTCTGTAGGACCCCAGGCCATATTATAATTCATTGTGATTTGGATGGCATATACTCTAGCCACCAGGTGTTTCACACCATAGAGTGTCTTTCATGAGGACTTTTGCAGTCTCTGGCCGTACTGCCATTTGCAGTTTTTTTCATGTAATTTATCTCTGTGGGCTCAACTTTAAAATCCATTATCATATAATGTAACTGATGAATTAGTGGTCTGTATTATGCCGGGATGGTGTTCTTCCTGTTCCCTACCCTCCTTTTTTTAATAATACTATATACATTATTTATTATGTAACAATAAAGTATTTTCTCATAATTTGGATGTTCATGAGCTTCAGTTTTTTTAAGTTTTTTGCTTTTTATTTGGTGAGGTCTTCCAAGTTACATGTATATTGGGTAGTCCCTATATGTAGCCACAAGACTCTTGTGGTCACTGTCTTGACAGGGACACCCATGGTCGAATTTGTTTTTTTAAAAGGTAGCTGGGGCTAAAGGGAGGGTAAATAATACATTTCACTTAGAGTGTTTTTTCCTGTAATACCTCAGTAAAATAAGCTATTGGGGCAGACATCACAGACTCCTTGCAGGCATGAAGGCTGGGGGGAGAAGCGAGTGTCCTACAACACTGTGAACGTGCATTCAGGGCTGTGCTCCTCCTCCCAGTGCTGATCCGTCTCTTGTTTATAAGATAGAGCTAACGCTGTGGAAAGAGGCCTGCAGAATGGTAAAGTGGCACACATTCCTGGGAGTTTTTATCATGTGAAACAGAAAATGATTTTAAAACACAAATGCACATATACTGTAGGGTGTACTAAACCATTACAGTATAAAAAATGAAGCGGCAATTACACTTAAAAAAAAAAGTAAATAAAAAATAAATAATTAACTAAAAAATAATAAAGAATTTTATTTAAAAAATACTTTTTTTTAAAGATATAGCAACAGTTACTAGTATTAGCAATTGTAATTAGACTACATACACACCCATACAAACATCCCCCCCTTTTTCGTTCATAAAATAAAAAAAGTAAAATAATATATTTATTAGTTTTAGCAATAGTATAGTGGAATTTGTATGTGTAAAATATACAAACATACACACATTTGTTTATTTAAAAAATTGAGGTATTTGTTTTAGCTATATTTTGGATAGCAGTTTTTTTTTTCTGTTTAAAATATACAAACGCATGCAAAAATAAACAAAAACCCTTAACCCCTTCCTGACTGAATCTTTAACCCTTTTACTGCCATTTTTTTTTTTTTTTTTTTTAGTTTTTGCATTTTCATTTTTCTTCCCTATCTTCCTTGAGCCATAATTATTTTTATATTTCCATTCATATAGCTGTATGAGGACTTATTTTTAGCGGGACAAGTTGTACTTTCTAATGCCACCATTAATTAATTATGGCATAAAATGTAGTGGGAAGTGGTGAAAAAAATCCAAATGGGGTGGAATTGAAAAAAAAACACTCAATTCTTCCACCGTTTTACGGGTTTTGTTGCCACGGCGTTTCATTTACGGCAAAACTGACCCATGCCCTACATTATATGTGTCAGTATGATTGCAACAATACCCCATATGTATAGGTTTCTTATGTCTAAGAGAACTTTTACACTTGCAGCAGAGGATTCCGGCAGGCAGTTCCGTTGCCAGAACTGCCTGCCAGATCCGGCATTCCGGACACAAACAGATGCATTTTGTCAGACGGATCCTAATGCGGATCCGTCTGACAAATGCATTGCAATACCGGATCCGTCTTTCCGGTTGTCATCCGGAAAAACGGATCCGGTATTTTTCTTTTTCACTTTTTAAAAGTCAGTTTTTCCGGAATACTTGGGGCCGGATCCGACATTAATGCATCGTACACTTTGGGGTCTGAGCTGAGATCTGATTGGGGGTCTGATCTGAGGTTTTATTGGGATCTTATTAACATTGTGGGGTCTGATTGGGGCTGTCAGCTGAGGTGTGATTAATATTGGGGGTCAGATTGCTGGTCTGACCTTAGGTATAATCAGGGCTGGACTGGGTATGAAAACCAGCCCTGGAAAAAATTACATAGCAGCCCCATAGCATTGTGTAATTATACCAGCGGACTGCACAACATCATTTTCTTGTTTACCCGCATGGCATCCGCTCGTGTTAAAGAGCCCTAAGCCCAATGCACAGCTACACTCACCCAGTCCTAATAATATCTGGACCTACCTCATCCAGGGTGTCGTTGGATCCAGAACAAGGTCCCTGTGGTGATAGAGAAAAAAAGAATAATCACATAAAGAAAAGATAGCGACTACCCCTGTGATATCATCAGCAGGGGGCGCTGTGCTGGTCCTGTAAGACTGAGCCATGCCAATGTATAGCAGGGAAATCTAGGACACTTCCCCTAAGTGCTACCACACTGTACTAATGCCCACCTTGTGACCCCTCACAGTAATTAAGCCCACCTTGTGATCCCTTTACAAAAGTTATGTCCTTCTTGTGGCCCCTCACAGCAGTTATGCCCACCTTTGTTCCTGTCACAGTAGTTATGCACAGATATGTGCCCCTCACAGTAGTTATGCCAGATATGTGCACCCTCACTGTAGTTATGCCAGATATGTGCCCCTCACAGTAGTTACGCCCAGATATGTGCCCATCACTGTAGTTATGCCCAGATATGTGCCCCCTCACTGTAGTTATGCCCAGATATGGGCCCCCTCACTGTAGTTCTGCCCAGATATGGGCCCCCTCACTGTAGTTATACCCAGATATGGGCCCCCTCGCTGTAGTTATGCCCAGATAATGGGCCCCTCACTGTAGTTATGCCCAGATATGGGCCCCCTCACTGTAGTTATGCCCATATCTGGGCCCCCTCATTGTAGTTATACCCAGATATGGGCCCCCTCACTGTAGATATGCCCAGATATGGGCCCCCTCACAGTAGTTATGCCAGATATGTACCTCCCTCACAGTAGTTATGCCAGATATGTACCTCCCTCACAGTAGTTATGCCAGATATGTGCCCCATCACTGTAGTTATGCCAGATATGTGCCCCTCCCTGTAGTTATGCCAGATATGTGCCCCCACAGTAGTTATGCCAAATATGTGCCCCCCCCACAATAGTTATGCTAGGTATGTGCCCCAGGGCTAGTGCAAGGATTTTTGCCGCTGCCCCATGTGACATCACAATGCCCCACCCATATGATCTGCCATATTAACTAATGCCAGTGCTGCAGTGCCGCCGTGTTTACATTAAAAAGCCTGCAGGCACATGCAATAAAGAGCAGAGCCACTACATTAAGCTGCAGTGGTTCTGGGGACTATAGTGTCCCTTTAATGTCAGGTAAATTAGAGATTAGTGCCACGAATAATATACTAGATTGCCTCCTTACAACCAGATGAGGATGATGATGCCCTCTAGCTGCAGTCTGGCTCCACTAGTTTTGTGTAGAACAGGCTCTCTGTAGGCTGTTTGTAACTAACATAGTAACATAGTAACATAGTACATAAGGCCGAAAAAAGACATTTGTCCATCCAGTTCGGCCGGTCATCCTGCAAGATGATCCAGGGGAAGGCAAAAAAAACCTGTGAGGTAGAAGCCAATTTTCCTCACTTTAGGGGAATAAAAAATTCCTTCCCGACTCCAATCAGGCAATCAGAACAACTCCCTGGATCAACGACCCCTCTCTAGTAGCTATAGCCTGTAATATTATTACGCTCCAGAAATACATCCAGGCCCCTCTTGAATTCCTTTATTGTACTCACCATCACCACCTCCTCAGGCAGAGAGCTCCATAGTCTCACTGCTCTTGTGTACAAACCTTCTTTCCTCCAGGCGCAGAGGATGTCCCCTCGTCACAGTCACCGTCCTGGGGATAAATAGATGATGGGATAGATCTCTGTACTGACCCCTGATATATTTATACATATTAATTAGATCTCCCCTCAGTCGTCTTTTTTCTAAAGTGAATAACCCTAATTTTGATAATCTTTCAGGGTACTGTAGTTGCCCCATTCCAGTTATTACTTTAGATGCCCTCCTCTGGACCGTCTCCAGCTCTGCTATGTCTGCCTTGTTTACAGGAGCCCAGAACTGTACACAGTACTCCATGTGTGGTCTGACTAGCGATTTGTAAAGTGGTGGGACTATGTTCTCATCACGGGAATCTATACCCCTTCTGATGCCACTCATTATCTTATTGGCCTTGGCAGCAGCTGCCTGACACTGGTTTTTGCAGCTTAGTTTGCTGTTTATTAAAACTCCTAGATCCTTTTCCATGTCAGTGTTACCGAGTGTTTTACCATTTAATAAGTACGGGTGACTTGCATTATTCCTTCCCATGTGCATAACTTTACATTTGTCAGTGTTAAACCTCATCTGCCACTTATCTGCCCAAGCCTCCAATCTATCCAGCTCCCTCTGTAGTAGTATACTGTCCTCATCAGTGTAAATTACTTTACACAGTTTAGTGTCATCTGCGAAAATTGATACTTTACTATGCAAGCCTTCTACAAGATCATTAATAAATATACTGAAGAGAATAGGGCCCAATACTGACCCCGGAGGTACCCCACTAGTGACAGTGACCCAATCTGAGTGTGTACCATTAATAACCACCCTCTGTTTTCTATCACTGAGCCAGTTACTTACCCACATACAGACGTTTTCTCCCAGTCCGAGCATTCTCATTTTATATACTAACCTTTTATGTGGTACAGTGTCAAATGCTTTGGAGAAGTCCAGATATACGACATCCATTGATTCGCCGCTGTCAAGTCTAGAACTTACCTCCTCATAGAAACTGATTAAATTAGTTTGACATGACCGATCCCTCACGAAGCCATGCTGATATGGCGTTATTTGCTTATTTCCGTTGAGATGCTTTAAGATAGCATCTCTCAGAAAACCTTCAAACTGTTTACCCACAACAGATGTTAAACTTACCGGCCTATAGTTACCAGGCTCTGTTTTTGGACCCTTTTTGAATATTGGCACCACATTTGCCATGTGCCAATCCTGTGGGACATTCCCTGTCAATATAGAGTCTGCAAATATCAGAAATAAGGGTCTGGGTATGACATTACTTAATTCCCTTAGGATACGGGGGTGTATGTCATCCGGTCCTGGCGATTGGTCTATTTTAATCTTTTTAAGTCGCTGTTGTACTTCTTCCTGGGTCAGACAGGACTCTTTTAATGGGGAATTTATTTTTACATTCAGCATTTCATCTGACAGTTTATTTTCCTTAGTGAATACATTGGAGAAAAAAATATTTAACAGCTTTGCTTTCTCCTCGTTGCTCTCTGCGACTCCCCCCTCATTACTCTTTAAGGGGCCGACACCTTCAGATTTATACTTTTTAGCATTTTTTATAATTGAAGAATATTTTAGGGTTAGTTTTACTCTCTTTGGCAATTAATCTCTCGGTCTCTAGTTTGGCCGCTTTTATTGTTTTTTACATGTTCTTTTTTTTCCTTATAGTTTTTCAGTGTTCCGTGCTACCTTCCTGTTTTAGTGTTTTATATGCTTTCTTTTTGTCATTTATTGCTTTCTTTACAGTTCTGTTTATCCACATTGGTTTCTTTTTGTTCCTTAACCTTTTATTCCCATACGGTATGTACCTCTCACAATTAGATTTTAGGATGCTTTTAAAGATATCCCATTTTGTGGCTGTATTTTTATTTGTGAGGACTTTATCCCATTTCGTTAGGCCTATGGCCTCTCTTAGTTGGCTAAATTTAGCTTTTTTGAAGTTTGGTATTTTTGTTCCTCCATGTAGAAACGCTCTTTTGAATGATAATTGGAAGGTTATTACTTTGTGGTCATAAAAATCAATGTTCTGGGAGAACGGGAAGCAGCACCATTTTTTGGGGCCCTTTACACAGCTCAAGGTCTGGGCCCCAGGGCCTGACGGTGAGTATGCCCATAAGGTTCACTCAGGGCCGGCGCCACCACCCCGCAAACCCGGGAAAGTGCCGGGGCCCCCTGCTCCTGGGGGGCCCACTGTGCCCACTCACTCCTGCAGCTGTGTCCTGCCTGTTTTGAATTCTAGGGCAGCTTACCCCAGCAATGCAGACAATCTTCGCCATGTGCACTGCTGGGTTAAGCGGCCCCAGAACTCAGAACAGGGTAGATGATCGATCCTACGCTAGAATGTAGTTGTTAGAAGGAGGTCTGTGACATCACTGGTCACATGCTCCTTCATAGTCACATGACAAACCCTGACGGCAGCAGCAGCTTGTGGAAGGAGAAGGGGCTGTGAGTGCCTGCAAGATGCAGAGTGAGGTAGGATGTGCTGCTGGAGAACCAGAACTGAGGGGAAGCATATGGAGCTCATATATGAGGGGAGCAGGTGGAGTGGAATCTGGTGCAATTAAGGGGGTTTATCATACAGATCCAGGTGTATTATGAGGGCCATGTGTATGTCTGTCTGTCCCTATGTGTGTCAGTCTGTCTGTCCCTGTGTGTGTCAGTCTGTCTGTCTGTCCCTGTGTGTGTGTGAGTCTGTCTGTCCCTGTGTGTGTCAGTCTGTCTGTCCCTGTGTGTGTGTGAGTCTGTCTGTCCCTGTGTGTGTGTCTGTCTGTCCCTGTGTGTGTCAGTCTGTCTGTCCCTGTGTGTGTGTGTGTGAGTCTGTCTGTCCCTGTGTGTGTGTCAGTCTGTCTGTCCCTGTGTGTGTCAGTCTGTCTGTCCCTGTGTGTGTGTGTCAATCTGTCTGTCCCTGTGTGTGTGTGTCAGTCTGTCTGTCCCTGTGTGTGTGTGTCAGTCTGTCTGTCCCTGTGTGTGTGTGTCAATCTGTCTGTCCCTGAGTGTGTGTGTCAGTCTGTCTGTCCCTGTGTGTGTCAGTCTGTCTGTCCCTGTGTGTGCGCCCGTGTGTCTGTCTGTCCCTGTGTGTGTGACCGTGTGTCTGTCTGTCCCTGTGTGTGTGCCTGTGTGTCAGTCTGTCTGTCCCTGTGTGTGTGCCCGTGTGTCAATCTGTCGGTGATATCTACTGTATTATCTGTACTCAGTCTGTCTGTCCCTGTGTGTGTGCCTGTGTGTGAGTCTGTCTGTCCCTGTGTGTGTGTGAGTCTGTCTGTCCCTGTGTGTGTGTCAGTCTGTCTGTCCCTGTGTGTGTGTGTCAGTGTGTCTGTCCCTGTGTGTGTGTGTCAATCTGTCTGTCCCTGTGTGTGTGTGTGTCAGTCTGTCTGTCCCTGTGTGTGTGTGTCAATCTGTCTGTCCCTGTGTGTGTGTGTCAGTCTGTCTGTCCCTGTGTGTGTCAGTCTGTCTGTCCCTGTGTGTGCGCCCGTGTGTCTGTCTGTCCCTGTGTGTGTGACTGTGTGTCTGTCTGTCCCTGTGTGTGTGTCAGTCTGTCACTGTGTGTGTGACCGTGTGTCTGTCTGTCCCTGTGTGTGTGCCTGTGTGTCAGTCTGTCTGTCCCTGTGTGTGTGCCCGTGTGTCAATCTGTCGGTGATATCTACTGTATTATCTGTACTCAGTCTGTCTGTCCCTGTGTGTGTGCCTGTGTGTCAGTCTGTCTGTCCCTGTGTGTGTGCCCGTGTGTCAATCTGTCGGTGATATCTACTGTATTATCTGTACTCAGTCTGTCTGTCCCTGTGTGTGTGTGTCAGTCTGTCTTTCCCTGTGTGTGTGTCAGTCTGTCTGTCCCTGTGTGTGTGTGTCAATCTGTCTGTCCCTGTGTGTGTGTGTCAGCCTGTCTGTCCCTGTGTGTGTGTAAGTCTGTCTGTCCCTGTGTGTGCGCCCGTGTGTCTGTCTGTCCCTGTGTGTGTGCCTGTGTGTCTGTCTGTCCCTGTGTGTGTGCCTGTGTGTCTGTATGTCTGTCCCTGTGTGTGTGCCCGTGTGTCAATCTGTCTGTCCTTGTGTGTGTGCCCCTTTCTGTGTCTATGGCCTCATGCACACCGGCCGTGGGCATCACGGATGCAGACCTACTCACTTGAATGGGTCCGCAATCGCTCAATGGGAAGCACTACTGACCATGTGGTCCCCAATGCACGGAACGGACGGATAACGGCAGTGTGCATGAGGCCTGAGGCATTGCTTAGAATCCATCCCACAGTCTAGCCTGTGCCTAATGGGTTACGGTTTAGACCACCTTCTGGTACTTGTTGATAATTCTCTTTTAAACCTCAGTCCATGTCCCCTCAGTACTGAGAATCAGTGGGAGTCATATTATAAAGGTAACAAAAGGTTGGAGCATAACTAAAGGTGGAATTCCCTTTTAATGCCCCCTTAAGGTGGCCACACATTAGATAGCAGTTGGTTGATGATCGCACAGGTTGTCTGTCCCTGTGTGTGTGTGTCTGTCCCTGTGTGTGTCTGTCCCTGTGTGTGTGTCTGTCCCTGTGTGTGTCTGTCTGTCCCTGTGTGTGTCTGTCTGTCCCTGTGTGTGTGTGTCTGTCCCTGTGTGTGTGTGTGTCTGTCCCTGTGTGTGTGTGTGTCTGTCCCTGTGTGTGTCTGTCCCTGTGTGTGTCTGTCCCCGTGTGTGTGTGTGTCTGTCTCCGTGTGTGTGTCACCATCACCATGCCCACAGTGTTCCCTTTGTCTTGACGCAGCTGCATCAGGACATTCTGTGCGTGGCAAGATGAAGATGGAAGAGGAGGCAGCACCGCCATCATGGAGTCCGTGGTAGAGGCACAGGGAAGCACACTAAGGACGCAGGTAACACTACCACATGATCTACACTAGTGTTATCTGTGGTTTTAAATAGGACTGCAGGTAACACTACTACATTTTCTGTACTCAGATAGCCATGACTGTGTTATCTATGCTGTTACATAGGACTGCAGGTGATATCTACTGTATTATCTGTACTCAGAGAGTTATCACTTTGTAAGGGGGCCCACTGAGACTTTATCACCCAAGGGCCCACATGATCCTGGAGCTGGCCCTGGGTTCACTGATAAGTCCACCTACATGTTCCACCCACGAGTTTGTTCACAGTGGGTGAAGTGTGTAGGGGATGTGTTATGTGTTGCTGTAGAGAATCTAATGTGTGTGCTTATGGAATGTAGTGTATAGGGATACCAATGTGTGTAGATGATGCAGTGTGTGTGTGTAGTGGATTGCAGTGTCTTTTGTGTAAGGGATAGAAAGAAGTTGTGTTTGTGTATAAGGCATGTATTGTGTGTTTCTGAATGTGTGTACGGAATGCGTTGTGTGAATTTGTGTTTGTATGTGTAAGCGCTGCAAGGTGTGTTTCTGTGTATGTAAGGGATGCAGTGTGTGTGTCTGTAAGGGGTGCATTGAGTGTGTGTAAGAGATGCATTGTGTGTAAGGGGTGCATTGTGTGTTTCTGTGTATGTGTGCAAGGGGTGCATTGTGACGGATGTCAATCTCTACCCCCTCCCTCCATTGTCACTCTCTTCTCCTCCCCTCCCTCCCTTGTCACTCTTCTCCTCCCCTCCCTTGTTACTCTCTTTCTCACCCCCCATCACTCTCTCCCCCTCCTTGTCACTCTCATTCCCCCCCTCCCTTGTCACTCTCTTTCTCCCCCTCCCTTGTCACTCTCATTCCCCCCTCCCTTGTCACTCTCATTCTCCCCCTTCTTGTCACTCTCATTCCCCCCCTCCCTTGTCACTCTCATTCCCCCCCTCCCTTGTCACTCTCATTCCCCCCTCCCTTGTCACTCTCATTCCCCCCCTCCCTTGTCACTTTCATTCCCCCCCTCCCTTGTCACTTTCTTCTCCCCCCCACCTCTAGTGTAGCGTGGCCGAGCTCTGTTCGGTCCACGGTACAGGAGCATTTGTTTCCTGTACCCGGCCGGACCGAAAGGAAGTGCACACTAAGTGAGCACTTCCTGTCAGTCCGGCCGGGTACAAGAAACAAAAGCTCCTGTACCGCGGACCGGGCAGAGCTTGGCCACACTACACTAGAGGCGCTTCCCTCCTGTCAGTCCCTCTCTTTATGCACCATCAGACCGGTGTCACGGTAAATCGGTGCGGGGGAGGGCCTGCCGTCGTACTTTGAAAAAGGCCAGTCTGGCCCTGGGTATAATGAAAAATATTTTTTTCTTATTGTCCTCCTCTAAAACCTAGGTGCGTCTTATAGGACGGTGCGTCTTATAGGGTGAAAAATATGGGTAACATGACGTGCAATTGGGGTGTCAGCATTTTTCTTAATGTCATTTATGTGTTCCCTAATTCTCTGGCGAATTTCTCGAGTTGTTTTACCGAAGTATTGTAAACTGCATACGCAAGTGGCGAGATAGACCAAGCCAGAGGATCTGCAGTTGACAAAGCACCGAATGTTAAAAGACTTTGAAGTGACTGTGCTAACAAACATGGCACCCAGTTTAATGAATTCACATGCCACACAACCCCTAAAACGAAAGGTGCCTTGCAAAGGGCTAGTCAACCAAAAACTGTGAACCAACTGGTCCTTTAAACTCCATCCTCTATGGTAGGTGATAGTTGGGCCATTTTGACCCTTTTTTACATTATGCCATTGGCCGTATTGCAAATGTTTTTCTATATTTTAATAGTATGGGCATTTTCGGTTGCGGTGATACCCATGATATTTATATTTATTGTTATTTAGGTATTTATTTTTTTATTAAACTATTTTTTTATTAAACTGAAAGGGGGTGATTTAAACTTTTATGTTTTTTTATTTTCTATATATTTTGTAACATTTTATTTTTATTTTTTGTGATTATTTTAAAGCTCATATATGATCCTATAAATTCTGTTTTTTTATTTTTTGCTCTCAGGGATATTTTAACCACCTCCCGTCCGCCCATAGGACATAAACGTCCTGGAGGTGGATCTCTATTTCTGAACGGACGTTTAAAACGTCCGTTCAGAAACTGCAGCTGCACGCTAATCGTGCAGCTGCTGATCGGGCTGCCCGCTGTCAGAAAATATCACATGACCTAACCCCTCGGGTGAACACCGTAAAAAAAAAAAAAAAAAACTGTGTCAAAACAAGCAATTTTTGTCACCTTACATCACAAAAAGTGCAACACCAAGTGATCAAAAATGCGTATGTCGCACTAAATGGTACCAATAAAACCGTCACCTCGTCCCACAAAAAATGAGCCCCTACATAAGAAAATCTCTCAAAAAATAAAAAAACTATAGCTCTTAGAACATGGAGACACTAAAACATCATTTTTATGGTTTTAAAAATGCTAGTATTGTGTTAAAGTGAAACAAATAAAAAAAAGTATACATATTATGTATTGCCGCGTCCGTAAAAAACAGCTCTATAAAAATATCACATGACCTAACCCCTCGGGTGAACACCGTAAAAAAAAAAAAAAAAAAAAAAAAAACTGTGGCAAAACAAGCAATTTTTATCACCTTACATCACAAAAAGTGCAACACCAAGTGATCAAAAATGCGTATGTCCCACTAAATGGTACCATTTTTTGGTCACCTTGCCCCATAAAGTGTTATAATGAATGATCAAAAAATCATATGTACCCAAAAATAGTAGCAATTAAACTGGCACCTTATCCCCTAGTTTCCAAAATGGGATCACTTCTTGGGAGTTTCTACTGTAAGGGTGCATCAGGGGGCTTCAAATGGGACATGGCATCTAAAATCCACGTGGAGTTCCTTTTCTTCTGCGCCCTGCCGTGTGCCCATACAGCAGTTTATGACCACATGTGGGGTGTTTCTGTAAACCGCAGAATCTGGGTAATAAATATTGAGTTTTGTTTGGCTGTTAACCATCGATGTGTTAAAGAAAAAATTGGATTAAAATGGAAAATCTGCCAAAAAAGTGAAATTAAAAAATTTGATCTCCATTTTCCTTTAATTCTTATGGAACGCCTAAAGGGTTAACAAAGTTAGTAAAATCGGTTTTAAGTAACTTGAGGGGTGTAGTTTCTACAATGGGGTCATTTATGGGGGTATCCACTATGTAAGCCCCACAAAGTGACTTCAGACCTTAAAAAGTGGGTTTTGGCAATTTTCTTAAAAATTTTAAGAATTGCTTCTAAACTTCTAAGCCTTCTAACGTCCTAAAAAAATAAAATGACATTTCCAAAATGATGCCAACATAAAGTAGACATATGGGGTATGTTAAGTAATAAATATTTTATGAGGTATCACTTTCTGTTTTAAAAGCAGAGAAATTGATATTTAGAAAATTGCAATTTGTAAAAAATATTTGGTAAATTTGGGATTTTTTCATAAATAAAGGTGAAATATATTGACTCAAATTTATGACTATCATGAAGTACAATGTGTCACAAGAAAACAATCTCTGAATGACTTAGATAAGTAATGGCGTTCCAAAGTTATTACCACATAAAGTGAGATATGTCAGTTTTGCAAAATTAGGCCTGGTCAGGAAGGGGGCAAATGGCCCAGATGGCAAGTGGTTAAATGAGTTTTGAACTGCAGATTGTTCATTTCTTATCCTGGCCTGCCATCTTGTGGCCAAAATAAGAATTGTAGAATGAACACTATAAGCCTCATCAGCGAGACTTACAGTGTTTAGCGCAACTACCGATAGCCACATTGGCTGCACAGGGCATCTAAAGCCTTTAATTACCACAATCGGCATTATTGCCTGTCACAGTAATTAGCCGCAGGTCTCTGCTGTATGTTTACACATCGCTCCAGCGCCATTCATGGCGCTGGTAGCGATAGGGTTAAAGATGGCACCCACTCCTGAGCAGAGCTGGTGCCTGCTATTTCTTATAGTAGACACCCGCGGCTAATGTCCGCAACCAGCGGTAATGCCCTCAGCTTGTGCGCAGCAGCCCCTGTCTTTGTGAATGACAGGAGGCTGCTGCATAGTGTTTCCTATGGAGCCCTTGCCTGCAATAGGGTTCCATAGGAAACTAGCAATTTTCTCGCTAATGCATTGGGGTCTATGAGAATAGCAATCTACTGATTTCTTGTTATAGTTCCCTATGGGAACTATAAAAAAGTAAAAAGAAAAAATATTTTCTTTAACTCCTTCCCGAACAGCGCCGTAATAATATGGCCCCGGCCGCGTCTTTAAAGATGGCGCCTGCTCCTGAGTGCTGCGGGCGCCATAGCCACGCGTGGCCACATGCTTCTTATAGCAGACACCCTCGGCTCATGTCTGCAACCGGCAGTAATGCCGATCGCGGAAATTTAACCCTTCAGATACTGTGGTCAATCTTGACCTCTGACATCTGAGTGTGCTGAAAACCGAAAGCGCATGCTTGCGGTTGTGCTCCGGCTCCCCTGTGTGGTGATTGGAGGAGTCGGCGCTTGTGTGCAGCAGTGTCACGGCCTCTGTTGTGTTTGCCGTGACACGGTTGCCATGCATGCTGTTGCCAGCCGAAACGTGTGGTTGTTGCAGCATGTAGGTGCCTGCCCTTTATATCCTGCTTCCCTTCCCTGTTTGGTGCTGGAGGGGTTAACTATCTGGCTGGTGGGAATCTATGTGTGTCCTGGGTGTGGCCTCTTGGCTCTTTATATCCTGGTGTTGTGAGTCAGGTAATTTGCCCTCCAGCCTTTGTGTTAGATTGAGTGTTGCTCCTTTCCTGGATATACAATCTGTCCAGTGGGAGGGCCTCCTCTGCATCTGGGATGAACAGGTCGTCTCCTGCTCCTAACCTCATTGCAGGGATCTTCGGGGTTCGAGGTTCCTATGTATGAGCCCACCTACCATCTGGGTCTGCTCATACGGTTAGAAGTCAGGGCGAGGATTAGGGCGGCTTTAGGAGGTGACCTGCTCCCTTTTCCTGATGTCCAGGCCTAGCTGCTTCCCCATTTTCCTACGCTATATGGTGGGGAGTTTTCCCCCCACTCCCCACCGTGACAGTATGTCTAGCTATGGCCTCTCCGTTTGCCTTCGGAAGAGGGCCCAGCATGCGTCGCCTGCCGGTTTCTGGCACGCATGCTTGTCCTCCAGAGGGAGGGTGAAAGGAGAGATTCTGTTAACGGTGTGGTTCACGGTGACTGGTGTTGCTGTTGTTGTGTGAACCGTTACCTGCTTTGGAATCTCTCCTCATCCCCTCAGTGGTTCCGTTGTGAACTGTGTCAGAGGTGGACACAGTGTTCAGTGCGGTCTCTCCGAGCTATTTGTTGGCTGTCTGGCTGGTTCCTAGTTGGTATTCCCGGTGTGTTTGTGGCAGTCATGGGGAGACTTGCTTGCACTGATGCTGATTCTGCTACCTCCCCCCCCCCCCCGTTGTTTGTGGGTGTCCCTCCTAGCTTCCCCTTTTTGGTTTGGGAGGGATTTGAGGGGTGGAAGTGTCACGGCCTCTGTTGTGTTGTCCGTGACACGGTTGCCGTTCATGCTGTGGCCTGCAGCAATGTGTGGTTGTTGCAGCAGATAGGTGCCTGCCCCTTATATCCTGCTTCCCTGTTTGGTGCTGGAGGGGTTAACTATCTGGCTGGTTGGGATCTATGTTTGTCCTGGGTGTGGCCTCTTGGCTCTTTATATTCTGGTGTTGTGAGTGTGAGGTCAGTTGCATTCCAGCCTTTGTGTTAGCTGGAGTGTTACTTCTTTCCTGGATATACCATCTGTCCAGTGGGAGGGCCTCCTAGCTAGACATCGATGTCTCCATGATGTCTCCCCTTTGTTCCCTCTGTCCTTTTCCCATCTTCACTTGTATTATTTGGTGTGTTTGGTGTTTTGGGTGTGTGTTTTTGTCTAGTTCGGTGTTCCATGTCTCGTATGTTTGGTGTTGAATTCCAGCATGGTTGCTAAACATTTCCACTGTCTATCTGTCGTCCCTCTGGAAGGGGGTTTCTGGGTTCCCCGGAGGGGGAATCATAAGTTGGTGAGCAGCTCTTCCTTGGGCCGCCACGCTTCCTGTCTGCATGGGGGTTCGGTGGTTGTTGTGGCCAAGGCAGGTAAGTGCATATTGTTTCTGGGCTCTTACCTGCCGATTCAGTGGCTGTTCACTGGCTGTCCCTTTCCTTGTAGCTAGGTCAGTGGAGACTCCTGTTCATCCGCATCTGGGATGAACAGGTCGTCTTCTGCTCCTAACCTCATTGCAGGGATCTTCAGGGTGACTCAGGGTCCGAGGTTCCTGTGTACGAGCACACCTACCATCTGGGTTTGCTCATACAGTTAGGACTCAGAGCCAGGATTAGAGCGGCTTTAGGAGGTGACCTGCTCCCTTTTCCTGGTGTCCAGGCCTAGCTGCTTCCCCGTTTTCCAACGCTATACGGTGGGAAGTCCCCCCCCCACTCCCCACTGTTACAAGCAGCCCCTGTCTTTGTGAATGACAGGAAGCTGCTGCATAGTATTTCCTATGGAGACCTTGCCTGTAATAGGGCTCCATAGGAAAGTAGTAAAATCATAGATTCCAATGCAAGTGCATTGGAGTCTATGATAATAGCAATCAGATGATTGATTGTTATAGTTCCCTATGGGAACTATAAAAAAAGTGTAAAAATAAAAAAGTTTAAAAAAATAAATAAATACAAAAAAAACATAAGAATTCAAATCACTCCCCTAAAAATAATTAGGAACTAAAATAATAAAAAAAAAATACACATCATGGGTGTCGTGATGTACGAAAACGCCCATAGTATAAAAATATATTCCCCATACAGTAAACAGCAAAATGGAAAACAACGTCAAAATAGTCGCTTCACCGTTTTTGGTCGCTTCATTTTCTACAAAAAAATTATATAAAAAGTGATAAAAAAAATCATACACACCTCAGAATGGTATCAATGAAAAGGTCAGATCACTCCGCAAAAAATTAGCCCATATACAACTCCATACACATAATTACAAAAAAGTTATAGGGGTCAAAATATTGCGACAAAAAAATAAAACAGATTTTTTCCCCAACTTTTTTATTATTTTATCACTATCAAAACTCAAGAAAAACTATACATATAAGGTGTCGCCGGATTTGTACTGACCTGTAGAATGAAAGTTACTGTTCAGTTTAATCGCACATTGAACGTCATAAATAAAAAAAACTGTAAAACTGTGGTGGAATTGCTTTTTTTGGGGGGGCCGTTTCACCCCATTTGGAATTTCTTTTCCCGCTTCTCACTGCATCATATGCAATATTAAATGGTGGTGTTGGAAAGTACAGCTTGTCCCGCAAAAAACAAGACCTCATAAGGCTATGTTAACCAAGAAAATAAAAAGTTATGGCTCTGGGAAGGCAGGGAGCGCAAAAGAAAACACAAAAACAAAAAACCTCCGGGGTAGAAAGGGTTAAAATGCCCACATTTCCCCAAGATGAATACATTAGGCGAATAACATTAAAAAAAAGTCACGTTGAAGGGGCTTGTAATGTTTTGGCGCTGTGCAAGATTTTTCTGGCAGTATGGTGCTGTAGAACCAGCAATAGAAAAATAGGCCGCCAAAATACAAAATGCCCCAATAGTACTCCCCCCTCCATAGTGCCCCCATGTGTGTCAGTATTTAAAATAGGGCCCCCATAGTGCTCCTCCCCCTCCATAGTGCCCCACCATGTGTGCCAGTACATAAGATAGGGCCCCCAGTAGATGCCCCCATGAGTGCCAGATAGGACCCCTAGTAAAGTGTAAATAAATAAAAAATATATACTTACCTCCTTGCCGCTTTCAGCGATGCGATGCAGGCCTCATTGCGCCACCTGTGCCGCCCTCTGATAGGTCGCAGGCCTAGTGCCTGTAGCCTATGAGAGGACTGGGGAAGGGATACGCACAGGCGGTATGTCCGCCCCTGGCATGTTCTAATTTGCAGCCTGAAAATCATGGGTTATACTTCTGATTTATCAGTATTTAACCCCTTCAGGACCAAGCCATTTTCACCTTATGGACCAGGCCAAATTGAGCTAATCTGACATGTGTCACTTTACTCACTTTGTGGTAATAACTTTGGAATGGTTTTACTTATCTAACCGATTCTGAGATTGTTTTATTGTGACACATCATACTTAGTGGTAAATTTGAGTTGATAAGTTTTACCTTTATTTATTAAAAATCCAAAATTTACCCCACATTTTCCTGTAAAACAGCAAGGTTTACAGCCAAAGCAACCTCAATATTTATTACCCAAATGCTGCAGTTTAGGCCTCATGCACACGACCGTGCTGTTTTTTTGCGGACCGCAAACCGCGGATCTGCAAAAAACGGAAGCCGCCCGTGTGCCTTCCGCAATTTGCAGAACGGAACGGGCGGCCCATTGTAGACATGCCTATTCTTGTCCACAAAACGGACAAGAATAGGACATGCTATATTTTTTTTGCAGGGCCTTGGAACGGAGCAACGGATGCGGACAGCACACGGGATGCTGTCCGCATCTTTTGCGGCCCCATTAAAGTGAATGGGTCCGCACACGAGCCGCAAAAACTGCGGCTCGGATGCGGACCCGAAAAACGGTTGTGTGCATGAGGCCTTACAGAAATACCCCATATGTCATTGCAAACTGCTGTGTGCTTAGGGCCCATCGTAAACTGCTGCAGAGCTCAGAAGTGAAGGATTGCCATATGGTTTTTGGACGTCAGATTTTGCTGGAATAATTTTCTGGGCCCATGTTTCATTTGAAGACCCCTGATGCTTCCCCTACAGTGGAAACCCCTATAAAGTGACCCCCATGTTGGAAACTACATGCCCAAGAAATATTTCAAGGGGGGTAGTGAACACCTTGTTTCATAGAAAAGAATAAACACTTGACCATGAAATTAAAAGAATACATACCGTATTTTTCGCTTTATAAGACGCACCCGATGACAAAACGCACCTCAGGTTTTAAAGGAGGAAAACAAGAAAAAAATATTTTTCATCAGACCTCATATCAGATCCTCAGATCAGACCCCCATAAATATTAGTACATCGGATCAGACCCCCATATCAGGTCATCACATCAGATCCACATATCTGCCCTCCATGTCAGACCCCATCAGACCTTATATCAGCCCTTTATTTCAGACCCCCATCAGAGCTCATATCAGCACTCAATGTGAGACCCCTATCAGACCTCAGATCAGCCTTTAATTTAGACCCCAATCAGATCTCAGATCAGCTCTTACTGTGAGACCTCAGATAAGCCCTTTATTTCAGACCAGACCCCGATCAGTATAAATAGGAATGATTGGGCACACCTAAGATACTTGGTAACCAATTTATTAAAGTAGTTAAAATAATTGGACAGTAATAGAAGAAAGTGATAAAAAGACAGCAGTACGAATTTCGCAGCAGTGTGGGTTTATAAAACTGCCGCGTAATAGGACAACATTCAAATAGAAATTGAATATGTTTGTGACCGAAAGGAGGCTCAAAATGGTTCCTAACGGGCAATGCCAGTGATTGTGAGCCTCGTTGCGACCACAGAGGACAGAAGATGTAGATATTCCAATAGCAATGAATCAGATTAAATGCTTTATATATTTAGAATGCAGTGTGGGTAAAAACATATATAAATATAAATATAAGAATTAAAGTCCGGATATAACAAGTCGGGATCCCTCTGGTATTATAACCCACTTAGAGCAGCATGAGAGTGTTTAAAAGAAATTACGGTGTTCAAAATCAAGGTTGCTCCGTCTCTGACCCGGCGGCGTCCCGCTTACAGTCAGAGATCGATCCCGTAGTGAGACAACAGGCAGTTCAGGAACAGTCTTACCAGTGTTGGAGGGTTCTCCTGATTCGGAGATACCTCGGCCGTCTATCGAAACCCTCTTTCAATCTTTATCTTTATGGTTGGATGGATCCAGCGGTAGTTTATGTGCGTCACTTGTGTGGTTGCTGCACGTGGTCCTGCTTGTTTGGCTCCAAAGATGCCGGGTTTCCAGGCTTGGTTTCAGATCGGCTCCGTTCGGTACACTGGCTCAGAATGGTCCTTAAGTTAGTTAGATGCGGTGCACTCGCATAAAATTGGGGGGTCAGACCAGACGCGTTTCGGGGCTATGATGTCCCCTTCCTCAGTGGCTATCCGACCTCCCCAAATAATCATCCTTTTATACCCTATAGAAGGGCTTTACAAGACCCGATGTGGATTTTAGTTCCGGAAGTCTTATGTGAGTCATTAACCCATCGGATGAAAGTTCACTCTTTGGTATATTGTGCCGGCTTTTCTTGCTTCGTTTTGGATTAGACATGATCGGTCTGTGCCGTAACTTATCCGATCATATTATCTTTTAAACTTATTAAAATAGCAATGGAGTTGGAATTAAAAATAAAAGAGAACAATAATAAATAATTTTGCGTTTCACTTGCATTTGTGTTTTTCCCACAAACCGCCAAAGCGGTTGCATATAGAATAAGGTTTCAACGGTACTTTAATTGCAACATATATAACACATTATGACCAAGGTTTATGACAAAATTCATATAGTATATAAAAACTGTGTATGTTAAAATGGGGAATCTAGGAAGGAAAGTAGAAAGATAGATATATGAAATAATGATAAAAGGAAAAAGGATAACAGTAATTTTTCCTAGTCCTGCTCTATTAATATTTCATCGTGTTCTGACATCAAAGTGTTTTCGTATAATTTGTCCCTGTATTGGAGAATCAATACTTTGTTCCCATAAGGATAATTTATATACTAATGGATATGTCAGTGCACATTTGCTCTTCTTTAGGGTTTTGGAAACATTGTGTGTCCTATCAATACATGTTATCATTAATAACCAAAAAGAATATATATAAAAATGTATATAATTAAAAATATATAAAATAAATGATGCAAATATATGAACCATCTATAAAAATATATAAAAAAAAATAAAAATTTAATATATAAAAAAATATAAAATATGTAAAAGAGGAAATTGGGATATAAAAGTAGATAAAATGTATTATCGCAAAAAATTGATTATCGCAAAAAATTATTTTTGAGTGAGGTATAAAATATGTCATGATGGATCCTATAAAAATTCCACACAATGTGTAGGTTATGTAGATTTGAAATAGACAAGATACCTAAAATTGCTGAAGGCCAGTGTTGTTAACCCCCAAAGCAAGAGAAAGAAGCAGAAAAAAATGGGAAACCGTTGGAAAAATATTGGAAACATATTAGAAAAATATTGGAAAAGTATATGTTTTTTATATATATATTTTTCTTTCTTCTCTCTTTTGTTTTTCTTACTTGACTAATATTACATAGAGTGGTTGGGATGGTGCCATACACAGTCGGTCGATGCTCAATGTTGTGGGACTGCCGTCAAGGGGGAACCAGCCGGGGCGTAAAGCAACTCGGCATAGTTCACCCTCAAAGGCAGTCCCCAACCTATACTTATAAAAAGCCGAAGAGTTCATACTCTGCATTTAAGCCATCTGGGATCATAGTCTCTAATTCAAAAATTCTTTGTGTCTCTAGTCTCGACATTTTACTGATGTGATTCCCTTTTCTCCAGCTTATAGGCACTTTATCTATGGCCGCAAATTTTAAATTAGATGGATCGCTGTTGTGTGCGATTTTAAAATGTTTCGAAAGTGAATGAGTTTCCACTCCCTTTTTGATATTAGATATATGTTCCGAAAGGCGTTTTTTAAGGGTTCTCTTAGTCCTGCCTATGTACTGGCGTTTACAAGGGCACTCTATTATATAAATAACGTTTTCTGTGCTGCAGGTTAAAAAATCTTTTATAATGTGTTTATATCCATTTGTGGTTGCAATTATTTCTTTTGTTTGTTTAATAAATTTTGTCAATTTGCAATTGCCACATTGGCCACATCTGAAGAAACCCTTAAGATCTATCCATTTTTGGAGTGTTGGGGTATTTTGACGTTGATCGTTTTCTTTAACTGTGGGGGCTATCTTGTTTCCCAAAGTTGGTGCTTTAGTGAAGACAATCACGGGTTTTAGTGGGATTATCGTCCCTATAGTTTTTTCTTTTTTAATAATGTCCCAGTGTTTTTGTATGATATTCCTTATCTTACCATATTCACTACTGTAAGGTAATGTTATCTTTACTTGATTGTCTATTTCTCCTTTACAGTTAATATTTTTTGGGTTAAAAAATCCCTTTCTATCCATTTTAGTGACTTTGTCTAGTGCCAGGTTTAAAAGTTCTTCTGGATATTCTTTTTTTTAAAATTCTAATTTCATTTGCTCCGCCTCTATTTCAAATTGGTCCGTCATTGTGCAATTTCGTCTCAATCTCCGGAACTGACCTTGCGGAATATTAGTGAGCCAACTTGGCAAATGGCAACTGTTGAACAAAATGTAACTGTTCCGCGTTGAAGGTTTGATAAACGTACAAGTTTTGAGTACATTCTCATCTACATAGATCTTCAAATCTAGAAATTCTAAAGTTTCTTTACTGTTAGTGCCGGAGAATTTGAGATTAAAATCATTCTGATTAATATCCTCTAAAAACTGTTTAAGAGATTCGGGGCCCGATTGCCAAATAAAAAACACATCGTCGATATATCGTTGCCAGAGCACCAGGTCCGCCCCCAGTCTGGGAGTCACAATTTGTTCTTCCCAATCTGCCATAAAAAGATTGGCATAACTGGGTGCGAACCTGGTGCCCATGGCAGTGCCCCGAATTTGCAGATAGAAAGAACCATTAAAATAGAAATAATTATGATTTAAAATAAAATCAATTCCCTCAATTAAAAAATCTATCTGTTTATCAGTTAGTCTATCTTCCGTTGCAAGTTGCTTCTTTATTGCTTTTTTACCTTGTTCATGATCTATGATCGTATATAAAGATTGGACGTCTAAGGATCCCATAATCCAATGTTTTTCAAATTGCATATTCTCTATTTTATTTATAATTTGTGTTGTGTCTTTAACATATGAAGGTGTACTTTTGACCTTAGTTTGCAATAGGGTATCAATGTACATTGAGAGATTAGCTGTTAATGATTCGATCCCTGAGATGATGGGGCGTCCAGGTGGATTTGATATATCTTTATGTACTTTTGGGATACAATAAAACGCCGGTATTCGTGGGTATTTATTTAAAATGAAATCATATTCCTCATTATTTAAAATCCCACTATCCTTTCCTTTCTTACACAGATTCCCTAAACTTTTAAAAAATTCATCTGTTGGGTCATTTTTTAATACTTGGTTTAATACGTTTTTTATTTGGCAATCGGGCCCCGAATCTCTTAAACAGTTTTTAGAGGATATTAATCAGAATGATTTTAATCTCAAATTCTCCGGCACTAACAGTAAAGAAACTTTAGAATTTCTAGATTTGAAGATCTATGTAGATGAGAATGTACTCAAAACTTGTACGTTTATCAAACCTTCAACGCGGAACAGTTACATTTTGTTCAACAGTTGCCATTTGCCAAGTTGGCTCACTAATATTCCGCAAGGTCAGTTCCGGAGATTGAGACGAAATTGCACAATGACGGACCAATTTGAAATAGAGGCGGAGCAAATGAAATTAGAATTTTTAAAAAAAGAATATCCAGAAGAACTTTTAAACCTGGCACTAGACAAAGTCACTAAAATGGATAGAAAGGAATTTTTTAACCCAAAAAATATTAACTGTAAAGGAGAAATAGACAATCAAGTAAAGATAATATTACCTTACAGTAGTGAATATGGTAAGATAAGGAATATCATACAAAAACACTGGGACATTATTAAAAAAGAAAAAACTATAGGGACGATAATCCCACTAAAACCCGTGATTGTCTTCACTAAAGCACCAACTTTGGGAAACAAGATAGCCCCCACAGTTAAAGAAAACGATCAACGTCAAAATACCCCAACACTCCAAAAATGGATAGATCTTAAGGGTTTCTTCAGATGTGGCCAATGTGGCAATTGCAAATTGACAAAATTTATTAAACAAACAAAAGAAATAATTGCAACCACAAATGGATATAAACACATTATAAAAGATTTTTTAACCTGCAGCACAGAAAACGTTATTTATATAATAGAGTGCCCTTGTAAACGCCAGTACATAGGCAGGACTAAGAGAACCCTTAAAAAACGCCTTTCGGAACATATATCTAATATCAAAAAGGGAGTGGAAACTCATTCACTTTCGAAACATTTTAAAATCGCACACAACAGCGATCCATCTAATTTAAAATTTGCGGCCATAGATAAAGTGCCTATAAGCTGGAGAAAAGGGAATCACATCAGTAAAATGTCGAGACTAGAGACACAAAGAATTTTTGAATTAGAGACTATGATCCCAGATGGCTTAAATGCAGAGTATGAACTCTTCGGCTTTTTATAAGTATAGGTTGGGGACTGCCTTTGAGGGTGAACTATGCCGAGTTGCTTTACGCCCCGGCTGGTTCCCCCTTGACGGCAGTCCCACAACATTGAGCATCGACCGACTGTGTATGGCACCATCCCAACCACTCTATGTAATATTAGTCAAGTAAGAAAAACAAAAGAGAGAAGAAAGAAAAATATATATATAAAAAACATATACTTTTCCAATATTTTTCTAATATGTTTCCAATATTTTTCCAACGGTTTCCCATTTTTTTCTGCTTCTTTCTCTTGCTTTGGGGGTTAACAACACTGGCCTTCAGCAATTTTAGGTATCTTGTCTATTTCAAATCTACATAACCTACACATTGTGTGGAATTTTTATAGGATCCATCATGACATATTTTATACCTCACTCAAAAATAATTTTTTGCGATAATCAATTTTTTGCGATAATACATTTTATCTACTTTTATATCCCAATTTCCTCTTTTACATATTTTATATTTTTTTATATATTTAAATTTTTATTTTTTTTTATATATTTTTATAGATGGTTCATATATTTGCATCATTTATTTTATATATTTTTAATTATATACATTTTTATATATATTCTTTTTGGTTATTAATGATAACATGTATTGATAGGACACACAATGTTTCCAAAACCCTAAAGAAGAGCAAATGTGCACTGACATATCCATTAGTATATAAATTATCCTTATGGGAACAAAGTATTGATTCTCCAATACAGGGACAAATTATACGAAAACACTTTGATGTCAGAACACGATGAAATATTAATAGAGCAGGACTAGGAAAAATTACTGTTATCCTTTTTCCTTTTATCATTATTTCATATATCTATCTTTCTACTTTCCTTCCTAGATTCCCCATTTTAACATACACAGTTTTTATATACTATATGAATTTTGTCATAAACCTTGGTCATAATGTGTTATATATGTTGCAATTAAAGTACCGTTGAAACCTTATTCTATATGCAACCGCTTTGGCGGTTTGTGGGAAAAACACAAATGCAAGTGAAACGCAAAATTATTTATTATTGTTCTCTTTTATTTTTAATTCCAACTCCATTGCTATTTTAATAAGTTTAAAAGATAATATGATCGGATAAGTTACGGCACAGACCGATCATGTCTAATCCAAAACGAAGCAAGAAAAGCCGGCACAATATACCAAAGAGTGAACTTTCATCCGATGGGTTAATGACTCACATAAGACTTCCGGAACTAAAATCCACATCGGGTCTTGTAAAGCCCTTCTATAGGGTATAAAAGGATGATTATTTGGGGAGGTCGGATAGCCACTGAGGAAGGGGACATCATAGCCCCGAAACGCGTCTGGTCTGACCCCCCAATTTTATGCGAGTGCACCGCATCTAACTAACTTAAGGACCATTCTGAGCCAGTGTACCGAACGGAGCCGATCTGAAACCAAGCCTGGAAACCCGGCATCTTTGGAGCCAAACAAGCAGGACCACGTGCAGCAACCACACAAGTGACGCACATAAACTACCGCTGGATCCATCCAACCATAAAGATAAAGCTTGAAAGAGGGTTTCGATAGACGGCCGAGGTATCTCCGAATCAGGAGAACCCTCCAACACTGGTAAGACTGTTCCTGAACTGCCTGTTGTCTCACTACGGGATCGATCTCTGACTGTAAGCGGGACGCCGCCGGGTCAGAGACGGAGCAACCTTGATTTTGAACACCGTAATTTCTTTTAAACACTCTCATGCTGCTCTAAGTGGGTTATAATACCAGAGGGATCCCGACTTGTTATATCCGGACTTTAATTCTTATATTTATATATGTTTTTACCCACACTGCATTCTAAATATATAAAGCATTTAATCTGATTCATTGCTATTGGAATATCTACATCTTCTGTCCTCTGTGGTCGCAACGAGGCTCACAATCACTGGCATTGCCCGTTAGGAACCATTTTGAGCCTCCTTTCGGTCACAAACATATTCAATTTCTATTTGAATGTTGTCCTATTACGCGGCAGTTTTATAAACCCACACTGCTGCGAAATTCGTACTGCTGTCTTTTTATCACTGTCTTCTATTACTGTCCAATTATTTTAACTACTTTAATAAATTGGTTACCAAGTATCTTAGGTGTGCCCAATCATTCCTATTTATACTTTTGCTTTTTAACAGCGGGGTGACGCTGCAAGTTTGAGAGCACCCTTTTTTGGTGTATCAGCCACCCTGTGCATCCAACTAACCTACTGTTTTGAACAGACCCCGATCAGACCTCAAATTAGCCCTCACTGTCAGACACCCCCATCACACCTCAGATCAGCCCTCATTGTTAGACCTCCCATTCAGAGTTCCTGGCCAGAACCCCCACCTCACATCAGAATAAAATAAAAAAACATCTCTTACCTCTCCTGCGCCGCGGCTCCTCTCCATCTCCTGCAGCAGTCGTGCTTCCATGTCTTCTCTGGCCTGCACTGCACTGTCACCTGACTGAGTGTAGCATCAGGTCATAGTGCGTGCACTACGTCCTGACGCTGTATGGGGTCAGGACAGTGCAACGCTGGCCCCAGGAATGAAGACCGGGAGGGTGAGTATTACAAGCGCTTGCAGCGCTTCACTTCCTACTCCCAGCACCTAAAGCATACTAGTGAGCGCTTCCATAAGGAAAGCGCTCATTAGAATTCGCTTTATAAGACGCACAGCCATTTTCCCCCTTTTGGTGCGTCTTGTAAAGCGAAAAATACTGTATATTCAAGAAAATGTCACTTTAGGTCAAAATTTTTCAGAGTAACAGGAGAAAATGCACCACACTATTTGTTATCCGTATTCTTCTGAATATAGCAGCACCCAATATGTGGTCATAAACTACCATATGGGCACACTGCAGGGTTCAGAATGGAAGGAGTGCCATATGGCTTTTGGAGAGCAGATTTTGCTTGGATGCTTTTTGCATCTCATGTCACATTTGAAGAGACCCTGAGGTACAGTACCCCTGGAAAGGAAACCGCCGAAAAGTGACTTGGAAACTACATGCCTCAAGGTATTCATTGAGGGGTGTGGTGAGTGTTTTGAACCAACAAGCGTTTCATAGAATATAGAGACACTTGGCTGTGAAAATTGTTTTTAGGGGTGTGGGGACTCGCTCTGGTAAACAGGATTAGCAGATGCAGTATAGATGCAACAACAAGTTCTTTGGATGAAACAATTTAGTGTTTTATTCACACTTTAGGCAAGTGACAAAACAAGCAGTCATATTCAAACAAAAAGTCACCTTGCGGTGTTGCTGGTAATTCACACCATGCAGCAATTCTGCCTCAAAGAGTCCTTGCTGATAGCAGCACCAACCTGTTTTCATGCTAAACAGGTATCAAGGCTTCATCCAGACACAAGGCTTCCAGATCCCAACACAGAGACATGGCTTCTGAGCCCAGCTGCCTATTTATGGACAGCCAGATGCTGCCAAATCCTGGACCGGCATTTAAAATCCAGTCCGGTATTTGACCTCACCTGGCTGTAAATCAGCCCAGCATTACATGCTGGGAGGAAAATACCTGTTTTCCCAGACGAAACCTCTCACTGTGTCACATACCATACGGCATGCCATGTGTTCCACCGATGCCATGTGTTCCACCGATGACAATATTGTCCAGGTAAGCCGAAGCGTACCAATGATGTGGAAGTGGTGGGGGCGCCATGCAGACCAAACGGTAAGACCTTATATTGATACAGCCCGGTAGGCTGATTAAGGCCGTTTTCTCTTTGGCAGCCTCCGTTAATGGCACCTGCCAGTACTCTTTCGTGAGGTCATCGAATTTGGAAACCTCTTTAAGTTTTCTAAAGTTGTTACAAAACCGCAGCGTCCCGTCCAGCTTGGGTATCAATACTATAGGACTGGCCAACTCACTTTTTTTACTCCTTAATGACGTCTAGCTGCAACATTAGCTGCACCTCCTCCGATATGGCTTGTTGCAGAGCCTCGGGCACATGGTACGGTTTTAATCGGACTTTTGCCTGAGACTGAGTGACAATGTCATGCTGGATTATGAAAGGTCAGAGAACACATCCGTGTTCCTAATAATGCACCTTCTGGCCTCCTGAGTCTGTTTAGAGGAGAGGCTGTCAGCAATTTTTACTGTGGCAGCCTCCTCTCTTGCATCAAGAAAAGGTCCCAGTACCTCTTCTCCTAGAAAACCCGGCCGCGGGCTGTCTTCTGTACATGTTTCCATATCTTTGCACGGTTTGAGTATATTCACATGGTAAACCTGCTCCGGGGACTACGGAAATGTGGCTGGGGGCTAGTTATCTGACAGCTTGGGCAAGACTTACAAAACTCTTCCAATTCTTTGAATATGTTGGGCCAGTAAAACCGCTGTAGAGTACGATCCTAAATTTTCTGCAGCCCCAGGTGACACCCGAGAACGTGTTGGTGTGCTAGATCTAACACAAGCTTGCGATAAGCTTTGGGGACCACCAACTGTTCAATAGGCTCACTCCATAGTTGGTTTACCCGATACAACATATCTTGATGAACCACAAAATGGGAAAACACTGACTCTGCCCCAGGTTGTTGAGGTTCACCATCTATTATTAACACATTTTTCCAGGCGTGGGATAGGGTTGGGTGCTGACATTGGGCGTTACCAAAATTATCCCCGGAGACATTAAGGTCTGCCAATTTAGGACCTGGCGGCAAGTCCTCCACGTCTCTCACAATCACACTTAGCGGGGTTGTCTTCCCCTCTTCCACCAAAGTGACAGTCACCCCTACCGCTGGCCCTTCGGTCTCAGGTTCCCAGGGTTCTGGTCTCCCCCCTGAGTCATGCCACTATGCTAGGGTTACCCCTGTCTCATGGGTATCAGTCAATCTCATAGATGGCCACAGTGCTGGGAAGCCCGGGAAGTCTCTCCCTATTATGAGTTCATAATGTAGATTTGTGGTGACAGCCACCTCGTGGGTCCATCTACCGGCCACCGTGGTAAGAGACACCATGACTTTCCGGCCAGTATAATAAGTGGACTGCCTCAGGGGAGCCCTTACTAGGGTCACCAGACTCCCTGAGTCCAGCAGAGCCTCCGCCGGAGTGTCTCCCACTTCCACCTGGCACAGGTGATCTAGAGACTCTGGGGTACCTGTTGCCCGCATCCTCCACCAATTGTGGGGACTCTCTCTGGTAGACAGGATTAGTGGACGCAGTATAGAGGCAGCAGCAAGTTCATTGGATCAGTTCAGTGTTTTATTCACGCTTTAGGCAAGTGACAAAACAAGCAGTCATATTCAAACAAAAAGTCACCTTGCGGTGTTGGTGGTAATTCACAAGAGTCCTTGCTGATAGCAGCACCAACCTGTTTTCATGCCAAACAGGTAGCAAGCCTTCATCCGGACACAAGGCTCCCAGATCCCAACACAGAGACATGGCTTCTAAGCCCAGCTGCCTATTTATGGACAGCCAGGTGCTGCCAAAACCCGGACCGGCAATTAAAATCTGGTATTTGACCTCACCTGACTGTAAATCAGGCTTAGCCGGGTTGAAACCCCACTGATGCACCCGCTGGGCCCGTACCAACACATTCACCCCCAGTCTTGCCAGAATCTCACCCTTGACTTTCTGGTAGTCGGCCACTTAATCGTCCGGCAAGTCAAAATACACCTGCTGGGAATCGGATGCCAGGAACGGAGCGACGACCTCAGCCCACTAGCTTTTCCCTGATGGCCACTTTCTCGTACATCGGTTTGTCTCTCGCTGCGGCAGATTAGCCTCCATGAGGGCCTTCACAACAGCTTCCATTTTGTCATGGGTCACTGGTTGTAATTCAGCTGGTCTAATGTACGACATACAACCATGCCTGAAAAATGCAGAAGCCCAAAAAAATTGGCGTTCACGCCAGCCTCACTGTTTATGCACGCATCCTCAACGCCAAACAGGTAGCAAGCCTTCATCCAGACACAAGGCTCCCAGATCCCAACACAGAGACCAGGTGCCTAAGGACAGCCAGGTGCTGCCAAAACCCAGATCGGCACTTAAACTCCGGTCCAGCATTCGACCACACCTGGCTGTAAATCAGCCCAGCAGCACATGCTTGAAGGAAAATACCTGTTTTCCCAGACGAAACCTCTCACCGTGTCACAGGGGTCATAATTTACTATAATTTTTTTTTTTTGTTGTTGACTGAGCTGTGTCGGGGCTTGTTTTTTGGTGGGAAAAGCTGGATATTGTTGCACCATTTTGGGGTACATATTACTTTTTAAATCACCTTTTATACCCTTTTCGTGGAGGTAAGGGGACAAAAATTACAATTGTCAGTGTGGTAACTACAGTATTATATGATAACTTTACTCTGTAGGTGGTTACAGTTATGGCGATACCAATTTTTTTTTACATGTTTTACGGGCAGCCAGAACATGATTGGGGACATGCCGCTTGGCCAAAAACATGAGGCCCGTGTGAAAGAGCCCTTATACAGATCAAATCCAAATACCTTTGTTTGGAAGCAACTTTTTGGGAGATTCTAAATGAATCAATTTGCTTATCTCGATGAATATTTGACATGGATACTGCATGGAAAAATGATAGTGGGGCTAATCCACATGAAAATCCACTGGCACAGCTACAAGATATCTTGCTCTTTCGTGATGGAGAGACATCTAGTGACGAATGTTGAAACTGCAATTAAGATGATTTTGCAATTTTTCACTTGCATACACTGTAGATTTTTTTCCATACCAAATCCACAATCCTTTAAAGGAAATTTACAGTGGAAATCTGTATCAAATAATGCAGACTTTATTGTGGACTTGTGTGTGGATTTGATGTGGAAAATTGGGCTAATGTATGATGCTGAATAATGATAGAAGTCAATGGAGAATACCCTTGTACAATTTGCAACTATTCTGTAACAGAAATTGACATTCTATGGATTTGAAAATCCACACCACAGGTCAATTTCCTTACGAAAAATTTACGCAGCATGTGATTTCTACAAATCTCATTCACTTTGCTGTAATCCGCTGAGGTTTTTCGGTTCACCAATCCAGAAAATCTGCAGCAATTGCTCCGTTATGTTAACAATACCTCTTAGTATTTGTGGCACATCTGTGCACCCTCTCTGAAATCTACACCAGCAAGGTAGTTGGTGTAGATTTCAAATATAATCTACTCCAACTACCTGGTGTAAACACATACAATATAATTGTGCCAGTTTGGCTATTGTAGTGCCCTGGAGCAGGGGGTACTTTGACGTGTGGCCATTTGCCTGTTTTCCCCTATGCAAAGTATTAACTTTTTATTTTTTTTCACTGGAAGAGGTTAACTCAGGCTACTTTCAAACTTGCGGTAGCCTTTTCCGGCAGGCTTTTCTGACGGGGGAGCAGCCTGTCGGATCCGTGCTACTGCTCAACCATGCCGTCAGAAGTCCGCTCTGGCCCCATTCACTATAATGGGATCGGGCTGGAGATCCGTTTGCAGCACAGAAAACAAGCCGAGAGGCAGCCGGACAAAAACCGCAGCATGTTGTAGTATTTGTCCATCCGCCTCTAGGCATGCTTGACATGCTGCGGCTGGACCTCCGTCCCGCCCCATTATAGTGAATGGGGCTGGAGTGGACTTCCAGCGGCACTGTGAACAGCCTGCCCGAAAAGGCTACCGCAAGTGTGAATGTAGCCTTATGCTGTTTAATACTAAGTTACTGCATTTTATATGTATGTTGTGATATATACCCTGTTCATTGTCACTGTATTTGCACAGCATTGTGTAAAGGGTTAAAGAACGCTAAGAGACTGTTAGGACTTTCAATGAGAAGCTGGTAATTTCCCCTGCTGCCAAAGAATTTAAAGTAGAGCTTGATTTGGAGGGAAAAAGCCAGACGTTGTTTACCACCAAAAGCAGACAGTCTGACCTTTTGAATGTCTGGTTTTAGCTATGTTGTTATGTCTGGAAAGTTTTTTCGTCTGGGAAAACTACTGTGTCATTGCCATTGAGTATCATTGAAGCTCTAATGTAAGTCTATGAGAGACAGAAAGTGTTACAATGTATTTTTATGTGCTGAGGTTTTCCACTCAACCCATCCCACTAGAAGGTTCCACTCTAGATAGACAGTGTATATAAGGAGAGCAGAGCCCCTAGAGTGCTGCAGTTAGGGACCAGTGCTTGGAGTGGAAGACTTATTCCAGCCTGCAAAAAGATGCTGAGATGGGGATGCTGTGCCACAGACCATGAGTCACTAGCCCTGTGACCAAGGAGCCACGCAGACTACTGAGCTACAGACCGTGTGCCCTTGACCAGGATGCCAGCCTTCTGAGAGAGAGAGGGACAGATAGCTTAGGCCTTTCCTCAGCATCAAACCCTTCTTCTGCCAAGAAGGAGAATTGGACAAGCCAGCCCTACGCCTCGCCTGTATTGTTTTGCATCTGAATCCCTCCAGTAAAGAAGCACCCTGGTTTACTGCGGACCCTGACTCTCCAGGCTCCCATTGGGGTGGGCCATGCATTACCATCCCTCTCAGAGAGTAGCAGCAGTAGTGACACCTCGACATGTGTCTGCGGGACCCAGTGTAGCGTTCGGGCCAAACCTGGCCACTGCACTATCCCCAGCCCAATATTGCCCACTCCCAACCCTGCTCTGCCCATTTTTTGGAACCAAGCAGGGCACAGAACCCAGAAGAAGCCACAAAACATTGAAACAAGGTCGTTGTGTTCCAAACTTTGTCTCTTTTTCATGCTAGTTTTCTAGTGTCCATGGGTTGATAAATGTCCCCCACAGTTTCTACAAAATTCAAAACATCTTCTTTTCCCACAACAGTGTTGAAAGTACTTGAAAAACAGTGCTTCCTGGTAATATATTTCCTTTAAATGAAAAATGATATATTTTATTTAAAAGGATTCTCCAAGTGCCACCTTTTTATTGGTAGAGCAGGGACTAGAGAACTGTATCCCAGGGATTGAGGTAGAACCCAGTAGTCAGGCCCCTACCACACAGAATTTACTGATAATATCTGGTGCCAAAACAGCAGAATAGCAGAAGATCCTCTAAAAGCTATGGACACCTTTGGGGCAGCTTTTTTTTTTTTTTTTTTAAAGCATTCAATTTATACTGGGCTAAAAAAACAACAACTTTTAATTGATCTATATTTTTTTTTAAAAATCAGTTTTTTTTCCAGACTGTTGCTTCTTCTTCTCAGTTAAGCCATCAGAGGGCTGCTCAGACATCTTCATTTGTATGCCTATTTCTTGTTTCCCAGCTCATACAGTATACAAATGGAATGTCCATCTGCCCCATTAAGTATAATGGGATCCAGTGGTGATTTGGCCACATTCCGGCAAAAATGCAGAAAATCAGCAGGAGACAAACTGTTGCATGCTACGGTTTGTGTCTGGACGATTCTTGGAATTCTATGCCAGAGCTACGTGACGCAGGTAAAGTAGCCATACAGATTCACTGAGAAGGAGAAACAATAGTTTACAGACATAGTGAAATGGAAGGCTGTAGAGGGAAAGCTACTGGAAAATTTTAATAAAGACCAATTGGAAAAATGATTTACAGCCCAAAATAAGTAAAGTTCGGTAATAAAAAAATTGCCCCAAAGTTGTCCATATTGGTTGAGAGATGGGACCTCCATGGATTGAACTTTTGTTTCTGGCACATCCCAAAAATATACCTCATCACTCTAAAAGTACTCGCCCAACTCCTTCTCCAGTAGATATTATATAATTGTGTCTTACTTTGTAGTTATAGGAGTTGTCCGGGATTGAGGACTTTGTTCCATTAGTACAAGACAGACATACATATAACATACATTCATGTCCACATGTTTCTGAAGCCCCATTTTCCTATAGGAAATTCTTTGCCGGAAGTAAACTTTTCGTAGACTCGGTGACTTATGGGGTCCCTTGCAGGAGCTGAAGCCTCTTCTTCCAGCTGCTCAGACTTCGCTGGGCAGTGTGTTATTGTAAACAAAAGAGCCTTTGCCCTGCGTGATTTAATGCAGGGCAAAGGAGAGCATTGAAGCATGAACTGCTCCGATGCTCAAGTCAGGGGGGCTGCCTGTGTGAAAATGGAGGTGTGTCCGGGTTCAGCTCTGAACCCGGACAACCCCTTTAAGAGTAGCTGATCTTTAAAGTCCCACAAGAAATTCCATTGTTAACCCTGAAGGTCAATATCCCAAGTACTTTGAGTATCTAACACAATTAAAACATTGTGTACCAACATAATTTTTTTAAAGAGAATGTACTATTTATTCTACTCACAAAATTTTAAAACACATCAGACACACCAATAAAAACTATGAAGCAGACCGCGTTGCAGCCCAACACTTTATTTTGCCCTTGTATCTTCTTCCAACCAATGGCAGCATGAAACAGTAACAGACTTTCCACGGATGCCCAGCCAGGCTCTTTTAAAATGTAGTTCTTTATAAAGAGGGATCATGTTACTGTTTTTTTTTAAAGCAATGACAAGTTGCCTTTAAAGGAGAGTTTACAACACAGTTATTTTTCCATTCTTCTAATCTTTCAGAAGAACAGAAAAATAAAGCAAAAAACAGATCCTGTAAAAAAAAAAAAAAAAAAAAAAAAAAAAAAAGATCCTGTGCATCAGTTACGCACAATTGGCATCCATTTGAGCATCAATTTGAGTCAAAAATTATCCGCACTGCTGTGGAGGTTTGAACTTGCTACGTTTGTTCATTTGTAATTGCAGTGTGAGAAACGACTCTCTTACTTGTGATTTGTTTTTTTGTGGTCTGAGGGTGTGTCTGGTGCAGATATTTATCAAGGACTTGGAACACTAGTATAGAGAAAGTTTTATGTCATTAAGTGTCTTGAGGAAGTGTTTATAAATGGACAGAGTGTCAAGTCATGAAGCACGACTGATGACAACACTGAGTGTGCATATGAACTGATTCTGTTGGATAGATGAGTGACAGTGGATTATGTGGCAAATCATTTGCAAATCAGCCATGGCTTTGTGGTGAAGACAGAGGTGCATTTGTGGCTTGCAGCTCTGCCTAAAATTTTTTTTTTTTACTGAAGGAATACGTAGGCTTCTATGTCAGCCCCAGTTACAGTAGAAATCAATAGTAAAAAAAAATTTTTAAATGTCCTCCAGAGGTCTTGTACGACCTTGTGGGGACAAAAAGTGTAAAATAAAAAAATTAAAAAGTGTTTTTAAAAAAAATGGTTTCACATGTAAAAAAACCCCACCTTTTTAAAAGTTGTTAATAATAGAAACTTCACCTCATCCCACAAAAAACAAGCCCTCACACAAGACCATATCCACGATCTACCCCATCAGGTGAAAAACATTTAAAAAAATGAAAAAAATTGAAAATTACTCCAAAACAGCTTTTTTTGTCACCTTGCCTCCCAAAAAACATATCAAGTCATCAAAAAGTCTTATGTACCCAAAAATGGTACCAATAAAAAGTTAAGTCTGTCCTGCAAAAGGCAAGCCCTCTAGAAAAGTAAAAATTTTATGGATGTTATAATATGGCAATGCAAAATATAACAGATTTTTATTAAAAAGGATTTTATTATGCAAAAGTAGTAAAGCATGAAAAAACTATATAAATTTGGTTTCGCCATATGTAAAAAGGGATATTAATTATTGATATTTTGGGTAATCTCAATAATTAATATTCATAAATAGGCATGAGTCGTCTGTTGATGACTCCGCCTATTTATACCTTATATAAGACTACCTCTGTTGCCTCACTCTACACTGAACTACATGTGACTCACTACTGCTACTACGGTGTCGACTACCAAAAACACTATACACTGTATTATGAATAATAAAGTATATTTATTAAAACAAATACAAGTCTACAGTCTACTAATACGCTATATCTATATATATTTATATATCAATGGTTATATGATCATATCAACCTGCAGAATAAACTTATCATATCATATACAGTATACCACATGGTGAACCTCATTAAAAATAAAAAACACAGAATTTCAATTTTTGCCTACCTCACCTCCCAAAAAAATAGATAAAAAGCGATCAAAAAGCCAAATGTATCCCAAAATGGTGCCAACCTACAGCTTGTCTAGCAAAAATAAACCTGTGGAATACTTAAAGGGAAGAACATTTCAAAAATCAGTTTTAAATCGTTTGAGGGGTGTAGTTTCTAAAATGGGGTAATTTATGGCTGGTTTCTATTATGTGAGCTCCTCAAAGTAACTTCAGAACTAAATTAGTCCTTAAAAAATAGATTTTGGAAATTTTCTTGAAAATTTTAAAAAATTGCTTCTAAAATGCTAACCCTTCTAACTTCTTAAAAAAAAAAAATAACATTACCAAATATGGTGAATATTATCTAATACATATCTTATGAGGTATAACTATCTATCTTAAATTTTCTGTAAATTAGTTTTTTTTAATAATTATAAGTAAAACAAATTTGACTCAGCTTTACCTTTAACATGATGTACAATGTGTCACGAAAAAACAATTTTAGAATAGCTTCGTTAAGTAAAAGCATCACAAAATTATTACCACATAAAGTGACACATGTCAGATTTGCAAAATTAGGCCTCATCAAGAAAAGGGAAAATGGCCTGTCTGGAAGTGGTTAAAGGGGTTATCCCATAACTAATGTAAACTATTTACATCCGACATCATATAGTACATGACAATCTCTTTCAAACAAAGAAAGAAGCAGCCCTGTACCTCACATGGTTACATAGTTAATATGGTACGAAAAAAACATACTGTAAGTCCATCAAGTTCAACCAAGGGATAGGTGGGGATGTGAATCTCAGAACAAGTGACTCTCCCAGTATTACATCCCCTTGGACATATTGAATCACTCAGTGGCTATGCTATTTTTTTTAAATTACATGCAGTTACAAAAGAATTCAGATGCTGATAGGAAAACTATAGAATATTTTTTTGTGTGACAACCCCTTTAAAATAACTTCTATATCCAGAGAGCGGATCATTTTTGACTCACCCTCATATGATGCATGGACCTTACATTTATTGCATCTTACTCCCACGGCCTATGAAACACCAGTCTTTTGTACATATGTCCCACTGTATCAAGATGCTCTTATGCTCTAAGGGTGTTTTCGTTGTACTGAATATTACTCTGTTTTTCCCTCATGACCAAATACCACTGGTCAATGTCGTGCATATTTTACTGTGAATTGTGATGCGTTTGCGATGTGATGATTCGCCACATGCTTTTACAGGTGAAACAAGTTCTTTCAACATACTTTTGGGGGGCTGAATCCCAATAGACCTGCTGATCAGCTGAATTGGAGAGGTCACTTCCAGTGACATCATATTCATCGGTCACATGGCCCGGGTTAAGCTCACTGCCATTCAAGTGAATGGGCCTGAGCTGCAATACCAAACTCAGGCACTATACAGTGTATGGCATGTGCTATAAGGAGGCCTCAGCACTCAATTGAGCACTGCTTCCTCAACTGGTCTGCAGCGGTGTTGACTGTCGGACCCCTACTAATCACATATTGATGACTTATTCTGAGGAGGTCATCAAAACTGTACACCAGAAAAAACCTTTAATAGAAATACTTGGTAACAATATGGACCATTGTGATAATGTTATTCAATTTCTAATTTATACCAAATACCACTACCCTCTCCTTCTGTTCCTTTGTCCGTTTCCACTCGCATACATATGTTCACCTCTTTTTCCATCCCTCACAAGGTGATATATGAATGATGTTGGGTATGTAAACTATTGTTATATGCTTGATGGACATCGAGATTCTGGTTATTGAGGACAAAAATTATATTTTTACCCAAAATAATTTTATTGTTGCTGTTGCTTCTGATAAAAAACACAATTATGAAAAGTTTTACAAAATTATCATATGTGCCTAACAACAAATAGAACAAAAATATAGCACACTGTTTGAAATGTAATATAACAATGCATCAGACCACATTGGATAGAAGGATTTTTTTCCCTCCTCTAAAAATAACACTTTTGGCTCAACACAAGACTGGAAAAAAATGATTTTTACAATGAAATGATTTGTTGTAGCACCGTCTAGTAACATAGTATTTCACAACGTCTCGTATTTTCCAGAGCTAATGTCTTTTTTTCAAGTTTATGATTTTCTTTCGGCAACAATACAGTATTCACACATATTAAAGAAAAGTGGCTGCCCTCGGGAGTTTTAAAAAACAAAAACGTATCAAATAAAATATATATATATATATATATACTACAGGAATATGAACTTACAAAATGAGCAACAGTTAACAGTCATGGTTATACATAAATATATATCTAAACGAAAAAATAAAAAAATAAAAAAAGGATGTACAGTGCAGTAACCGAGCCTATCTAAGCGTTGGATGGGTGGATAAAGCACCATTATGGGATGGATAAAGCACAGTGTCAGGTAGTATTGTGTGTATTTCATACTGTAGTCTAAAGTAGCACCATCCTATCTGTATTTTTCTCCCTCCTGTTTTTTTTCAAGCAGTCCAGTAGAAGGAAAAACACAGACTGAGATATAGTTTCATCTGCTGCCCTTTTGGAATGGTTTTCACTACTGAATCTCAATTACATTTTAATGTATACCAGCCATACCTGGCACATGAAGGCAAACCAGTTCTCTGCCGCTGTCTTTACTTATATAATATTATATTAGGATCCTTACCTTTACCTTTGCAGCCTGAGCTTAGAAGACTACAGTAATTTGAACAAAGGAGGTAATGTGTCTCCCAGAGGCAATGCCTCTAAAAGATTTTGCACCTATAACGAAACGTAGTGCCATGGAACAACTGGAAGCATCAGATATCCTTCTAATCAACTAGTTTAAATATTTTTGTGTCTTATAAATAAAAATACAATGTTTCTAGCTTGTGGTGTTTTTGGTGTAACAACCATTTGAGATTTTATTAGCTCTTTCTTTAAAAATAAATAAAAAAAGTGCACCTCCAGTCACCATCATATGAGCTAGCTTCCAAACATTTGGCCGGTGACATGTTAGTTTATCTTAAATATCTATTTTATTATTTTCTGCTTACTTATGTAAAGTAAGATATAGCTTTGTTTAAAAGCATAATACTTGTGTTTTCGTTTTTTGACCACACTTTACTTGGTGCCTAATGGGACGGTATCTATAGGTACTTTTTTGCTATGATCCAGATAAAACCGAAATATTTTTGGGGGCTACCTAAAAAATCTGACATTATGGAAGATAAGAACAAAGAGAACTATGGCTGTAAACTAAATTATGTTTTACATATATCTTGCAGGCTTCACTCATGTCAGTTGGTTTACACACATGGTTGATACAATAGCAAATGTTAACAGTTCTTCTATGCAAAGAACTGATAACTATTGCACATAATTCCAAAATATAAAGTTTGGATTTGTAGTAATCATTTGTAGCATCTACCTAACCAATCCTCAGATATAATATGATTTACCTTCAAATATTATATGTACAGTCTTATAGTACTCTTGTTCAAAATACACCTGATTTTGCAACATTACTGGTAAAACCATGACTGTTTCTATCATAAGGCACTAATTTCATTCTCCTGTCAACATCCCTTGTCTTGCGGTTTAAAAGGAGACAAATGAATTACACACCCTCCATCTTTGTATACATCTGCTGGTTTCAATCTGAACATCCAATGCATCCTATCCATTGTACTTTTTTCTCACCCTGTCAACTTGTATTTTTAAACCTCACTCCCAACTTTTATACAACAAAAATACTATGAATAAAACAAAATCCCAAAATACATACGGACGTTGGTCACTGTTGAAATCATATTCCACATTTCCCATCAATTTTTGTCTTAGTGCTGAGGTTCTGACTCAAAAGCTTGCTAATTATACACAAGACAGAAGAAGACTTTCTCTATAAATGTAAAGTTCGGATCTTGTGAAGGCCACATGAGGAGTGTCTGCTTATGGTGTTAATAAAGTTGAACCTTAACTTTCATCTTGAGTGCTTGGCCTATTTCACCACTGAGGTAGTTGAAGTCCTTCTCATCTTCTAATTTCTGCAGTTCCTTCTTACGGTATAGAGGCACACTGGCGATCTCCAAGTTATACAAGCCTGGAACCACCTTCTTGCGTCCAAGGTAGAGAAAACTTAAGCCATCCTTCTGGTGAATGCGGAAGATGCCATCCTCATTGCCTTGAGAGATAATGTAGCGTACATGGTTCTCCAGTGGCACCAGAGCTGGCATGAGCTCCATGATATGTTGTTTATTTATCAAGTCAGAAATGTTCAAGCTCATTTTAAGTGGAGCATCTATGTCAACGCTAGCCAGGCTGATATGATTCTGCATTAAAACCAAAATAAATAGTTAAATTCTATATAAATACACTGTGCATTATAAGTGCCTAAATTAGAAAACTTTTTGCTTATTAATATTCCAAATCTTCTATATATAAGGGTCTCTCCATGAATTTAAAAAATGAAAAAATACATAAAGGGGTTGGCCACTCTTTAAATACTTTCCACTACTGTGTGGCAGGCAGGGAAAAATGAAGTTCCTAATATACTTCATTAAACACATCTGCCTGCTTTTCTCTCAATTATAAGCCACGCCCCCTTAGTCCTGCTCTACCTTGCAGCTGAGTTCGTCCATGGCTTCACACCACATGGAGGAGCTTGAGAGCAAGCTCGTCCATGCACATGTGCAGTCTGCTCCTGTCAGTGGTCGGCTCCCAGCTGCCCGCTCCAACTGTGACAGGAATCAGCTGCTTGTTCCCTCTCTACAAACAGCTACTGCAGTAGCTACTTAGTCAATCGCCATCCCCATGCACTACCAACACACAGCCGACCCGCTAAGCCACGCCCACATGTCCTATTAGGCCACACCCATTGCAACCAACAGGGAAAGCAGGACATCTAGCCAGGAACTATGATATATATATATATACAGGTCCTTCTAAAAAAAATTGCATATTGTGATAAAGTCTAATGTTTATCAGTACATTACAGAAAATAATGAACTTTATCACAATATGCTAATTTTTTTAGAAGGACCTGTAGATATATATATATATATATATATATATATATATATATATACACAAACATCGTGTTCACATGGGTGAATAATCTTTTTTCTATTTTCTTCTAATGAGAGTGCTGTTGTTTTGCTAACGGAACCCTTTTTACAGATCCATGACGGATCTGCAAAAAACACGAGTGTGAAAGTAGCGTTAGGCACATAGGGCCAGATTTATCATTAGCTCAAGTCAAAATAATGGAGTGAAAAAGTCACACATTTTTGCGCAATTGCTAAAACTGCACAAAAATTTGCGACTTTTATTGGCTCTGCACTATGCTCGCCAGTTTTCTGAAAGTGGACGTGTTTTCTTAGGTAAATGAATCTCTAGACATATTTACTATTGCACAATTTCACTCCAGTGAGGACCATGCTTATCTTATGCGACTTTTTCGTAAAGACGTGCAACTTTTGTAAAGCTGCTTACTGAAGGATAATCTGCTACCGTCAAACCACATTTATCACAGTATTAAAGGTCCATTAATAAATCTGACTTGGCTAAAAGTGACTTTGGACATATGTAAAAGTGGAGTAAGATGTAAGTGTAATGATAAATCTGGCCCATAGTGTCCCTCTTGCTTCTATTCTAAAGTTGGGAGGTATGCTAAAGCACTGATGAAATGACACCTAAGGTACTGTTGTTACTATGGTATCACAGTTGGCCAGGGATGTCATGTGATCACTCCTCTGAAGATGCTTGCTGTGATGCATGCTGGGATTTTTACTTTCACTTTGCAGCTGCTCCACCCACACACCCTCTCATTAATGGGAGCATGCTATGCTGAATGCAGTAGAAAAATGATATATATACAGTACTAGCAGAAGGACCCAGCTTCGCACGGGTATATTTCATCTATTAAATTTAACGTTTCTGTGTGTCGTTAAAAGATATCGTCAGTTTCCCCCATAACAGTGACCTCTACAGCACCCCCCCTCACTGTCTGCTGAGCTGTGTATCTAATCATATCCTGTGTGATACTGTCTGCTTAGCTGTGTATCTAATCCTATCCTGTGTGATACTGTCTGCTGAGCTATGTATCTAATCCTATCCTGTGTGATACTGTCTGCTGAGCTGTGTATCTAATCTTATGTTGTGTGATACTGTCTGCTGAGCTATGTATCTAATCCTATCCTGTGTGATACTGTCTGCTGAGCTGTGTATCTAATCATATTCTTTGTGAAACTGTCTGCTGAGCTGTGTATTTAATCCTATCCTGTGTGATACTGTCTGCTGAGCTGTGTATCTAATCTTATGTTGTGTGATACTGTCTGCTGAGCTGTGTATCTAATCATATCCTTTGTGAAACTGTCTGCTGAGCTGTGTATTTAATCCTATCCTGTGTGATACTGTCTGCTGAGCTGTGTATCTAATCCTATCCTGTGTGATACTGTCTGCTGAGCTGTGTATCTAATCCTATCCTGTGTGATACTATCTGCTGAGCTGTGTATCTAATCTTATGTTGTGTGATACTGCCTGCTGAGCTGTGTATCCTGCTGAGCTGTGTATCTAATCCTATCATGTGTGATACTGTCTGCTGTGTATCTAAGTCTATTGAGTGATACTGTCTGCTGAGCTGTGCATGTCGTCATGTAGCCCTAGCCTAAAGCTATAGCAGTGAAGAAAAATGGCTGGATTGTTATGGAAACCTGGAATAAAACTGTGTGTGTGTGGAAACTATGGCAGTTGGGGGCTTGGGGGCTTGTATTGGCTAATGCAGGTCATTTATGGGGAATATCTCAGGAACGGTACGTCCTAGAGAGCTGAGACCCAGTCTAAAAACTTCCTGGACATCTGATGTACCTGTGTGCCAAATTTGGTGAAGATCGGTCCAGTCGTTTGGTCGCGCATAAAAAACGTCCAGACAGAAACTCATTTTTATAATATAATAGATATCTGTCATGATACAAATTCCTCTTGGCTTTAGTTATTGTCTGGGGCACTTTATTTGTTTTTATACTTGAGAGGAGGGTGAGGTGTGGATAATGAGCAGCAGCACTTGTATGCAGTGTCCATTACCACAGCAACACATTACCACAGTCTGTCCTGTCTGTACTTAATGTCTCCTCATGAACTCCATTCATACAGAGATTCAGCTAAAGTTCTTCTCATCTGTATTTAGGATCATAATCCCTGACAAGTAGGAGAATGAGGCAGCTCTTTACCCCAGTGTTGTAAAGTAATTTGTCCTCCTGTGTGATCAGGACAGGTTTTGTGTGAGCTAATGGGACAGCGGCCATTTTGTTCCCCTGATGATTGCTCCCCAGACAAAACGAGCCACTATAAATAATGAAAGGTATTTGAGAATATATTTATAATAAAGTAATATTAAAGTATTTTCATTTTCTTATTTCCCGGAGAATCCCTTTAATAAAAACTTGAACAGGTCTAATTTTGCTTAGCTGCAAACTGTCAGCCATCCCGTCACTAGGTTTATGTTCCAAACAATTACCGGTAGTTTGTTAAAGAGTTTCTGTCAGCAGGAAAATGGTTATTACCCTGGCTGACATTAATGATGTACTAATGTCAGCTGAACATAACTATATTAGTGCCATCCCACTGCATGACGCAGTTATTGAGAAAAAATAACTTTTATAATATGCAAATGAGCCTCTAGGTCTCCGCTTGCCGGGCCTGCCTCCTGTGGAAATCTCACGCCTGCGGCGTCCAGTTAAGTATTCGGCGCAGGCGCAGTAAGTGAAGGAAGCTCGCCAGCTTCACTCACTGCGCCTGCGTAAAATACTGAACGGGACGGCACAGGCGCGAGATTTCCACAGGAGACAGGGCCGGCAAGCGGAGACCAATGTTGCCTGGCCCTGTCAATCAAGTGTAGCAGGGCATGGCCAGAGGTGGGAGAGCGCAGCCTCTAGGAGTAGGAGCAACCGCACCCCCCTGCTCCTAGAGGCTCCTTTGCATATTATAAAAGTTATTTTTTCTCAATAACGGCAGAACGCAGTGAGGTGGCACTAATATAGTTATGTTCAGCTGACATTAGTACATCACTTATGTCAGCCAGGCTAATACCCATTTTTCTGCTGACAGAAGCCCTTTAAAGCAAATTAGTTAACATGTTCCTTAGGATAAATACAGAGGCATCATTTTTCCTTTCTAAAGTTATTATTTGGCTAGTTTACATTTGTGTAATATCTGCCAGACACCGCCTGACCTGGAGGATCTGAGATGAGGGGATTTGTTCTCCTGAATGTGGAGAACATTGGCAAGGCAGTGTCAGAACATGAAGGGAAAAGCCACACTGACAAGGGAACCGCTACCCAGTTGTCAATTTAGCTATACATTTTCAGGAGGAATAACAAAGGAATGGCACAATGCAGAGTTATAAGAGAAGAATTGTTATCTTATGGGGAATGCATTTTTTTAAACAGACATGACAGCTCTTCTTTGAATGATGAAACGGGTAAGTGATTTACAATTATATGTTAAACTAATATTTTTAAAGGATGAGTAAACTTTGTCCATAAGCTTAAAAAGATATTGTGGCATCTGTATTACAGTACTACTTGTAGGATCTCTGGTGGTATTGATATGACTGTTAAATCTTTTGCTTGTTCTTACCTCATGTTCAGAGGTTCCATTAGCACTGCGCCGCTGCCTTCCTCTCTTTGGATAACCATTGATCTTGCATTCATAACAGTTCTCTGGGGATAGGACGTTCTCTTCATCTTCTTCAATTGGAGCTGGGATGTAACCACCTTTGCCAAATCCAAGGCCTGATACACAGTGCCTGCAGAAGAATATACAGATCTAAATCCTGCTTATCTCACTCATTAGTGGCAAAAGTAAACTAAACATGAAAGGCGCAAATATCTGTTCGTCTCTAATAAAGGAGTGCACAAAAAAGAAAATAAAGCTTTTTTGGGTTCAAGAATATATAATGCATAGTATTTTAGCAGCAATACATTACCTGGGACTAAAGCAATATACAGGTGAACCTCAAAAAATTTATTGTGTTAATGCAGCTTAAAATTAGAATTTAGTGAAAAAGTTCAATATTCTAGGCTCAAAGTGTCACACTGTAGTCAGCCAATTACTCCATATCCCCTGAGCAAAGGGGACCTGAGATTGGGACTTTGGGGTTTCATAAGCGGTAAGCCTGTAATCATCTAAATTATACCAAATAAAGGCTTGAAATATCTCGCTTTGCATGTAATGAGTCTATCTCATATGTTAGTTTCACCTTTAAGTTGCATTACTGAAATAAATGAACTTTGCAACCCTACATTGTGCGCAGTGCAATGATGCCATTTTTACCTTCCTTTACACACTACCACTTAACTGGAAACCTCACCTCCCTTACTTCAGATGAAAGGATGGAAGTTATCAGATGAAAGGATACAAGCTATCAATCAATGCTTAGAGAGGTTTTCCAGTATTTTGATACTGATGGCTTATCCTCAGGATAGGCCATCAATATCAAACCTTTGGAGGTTCGACATCCCCCATCCCCACCAATCAGCGGTTTGAAGGGGCTGCAGTGCTTGGGCAAGAGCTGCAACCTTTTCATCAGGCCTGTGATGTCATGTTCATCGTCACATGGCTATTCTGGAAAAACCCTTTAACATTTGGGACTTTTATGGCATATAGATAGGATATGGCATAAATGTCCCAGACGGGAATACCTCTTTAACATTACCAATTACTATTACATGTAAAGGTACCATTCAACTTTTAACAACATTTCTCACCCTTGGCCAGCTCGGAAATATCCCGCTGGACATCCACACAGATAGCCACCATCAGTATTGGAGCAACCATAGCTGCAAGGATTTCCACCACCAGAACCTGAGCACTCATCTACATCCTGACAGCCACCAAAAGAGGACTCAAAATCAAAGCCCGAGGGGCAGATGCATTTGTAGCTTCCCAAAGTGTTATAGCAGGAGGCAGAGCCACATGTTGACTGGCTGGAGCACTCATTCTCATCTGCCAGAAGAAAAGATTAAGATTAATAGAATGAAAGAAATCATAGTCTCAGCAAGTGTCTGGAATAACATTTCTTTTTAATAGTTTTCTTCATTTGTATCGATTACTTAGCAACCCCATGCCAATGACATACAGTGACTTCACAAAGGGCTTTTCCAGAGGAAGATTTTTTTAAAAATAGGGTCCGGTTGGGATGAAAATAATCAATATTAATCTTTTGTCTTTTAATTGCTCTCCTGTAAAACCCCTTTAAAGTAGTGACAGAAATGTAAGCGCATTACCACACTCTTCTTACCCACCATTGCCTAATGGGCCTGCATTCTGTTAATGGATTTGTCCATAGTCTGTCTGTCAAATCTATCGATCGGTCTGTCTATCTAGCTGTCCATCTATTTCCCTTTTTAACACTTCTCATTTTCTTTCGCTTACTCACCCACACACTGGTTCCACTGGTAATGTTGCACATATCCCTGGGGGCAGCCACAACGATATCCACCGAGCACATTTTGGCAGCCATGTTGACAGCGATGATTGCCATCACACTCATCTAAGTCTGCAAAATAAAAGTGAAGTTTATCTCTATGCAGTGACAAATGTGCACTTGTTGAGACCTGAGAACATTTCCCAACACTGTATTTGTCGAATTTTATGAACTATAATATAATGAACTAAATGTGCAAGCTTTAAAATTGTATTTAATATTACAATGCAATCATAAAATCTAGTAAGAAAAATGTTGCTGTGTAAATACTTAGATTTATCTAAAGAGGCAGTGAAATACTGTCAATGGAGAAGCATAAATTGGAGTATCCAGGGGCGGACACAGACAGCAGAGGGCCCCTGTGCACCCCTCCCCAAACCACACATACAGACATAAACATATACAATACCTGCAGCATATAACGACCAGGAGCGCAACGCTGGCCCAGGAAGCAACATTTAATAAGTACAGTACCAATGAAAAAAAACTAATAGATACAGTGACCCCTTTAAGGCTGCACAGTGCTTTTGTCGTGCAACCAAGGACCACAGCAGCACAATGCTGCGATGCATTGAGTTAAAATGAATGGGGTCGCATTGTGGCATTGAAGTTTCTTAAAATCACAATCGAAAAGTCTCAAGAAATTCAGCAGGTTGGATTTTTGTGACCGTCAGGTCACGGCCCCATTTACTTTTACTAGCTGTGATGTAGCGTAGTGTCGCTGCAATCTTTGGCTGCACAATGTGTGTTGCAGCCACAGCCACCTTGTGGTGCCAGTCTAAGGGCCCATTTAGACAGCCGTTCTTTACAGTCCGCAAGTTGCGGATCCACAAAACACAGAGACTGGCGCTGTGCGTCGCATGATCTGCAATTGTGGACAAAAATAGGACATGTTCTATCGTTTTTGTGGCTCTGCAAAACGGACATACGGATGTGGACAACACACAATACCCGTTGAAATGAATTCTGCAACAGATGCGGACTCCTTCATACGGCCGTCTGACTGGACTTTCATACATGCAACCGCTCTTTTTAACACATCTTCACATATGCAGGCACTCTCACATACACACACTGTCACATATGCAGGCACTCTCACATACACACACTGTCACATATGCAGGCATTCTCACATACACACACTGTCACATATGCAGGCATTCTCACATACACACACTGTCACATATGCAGGTATTCTCACATACACACACTGTCACATATGCAGGTATTCTCACATACACACACTGTCACATACGCAGGTATTCTCACATACACACACTGTCATACATGCAGGCACTCTCACATACACACACTGTCACATATGCAGGCACTCTCACATACACACACACTGTCACATATGCAGGTATTCTCACATACACACACTGTCACATACGCAGGTATTCTCACATACACACACTGTCATACATGCAGGCACTCTCACATACACACACACTGTCACATATGCAGGTATTCTCACATACACACACTGTCACATACGCAGGTATTCTCACATACACACACTGTCATACATGCAGGCACTCTCACATACACACACTGTCACATATGCAGGCACTCTCACATACACACACTGTCATACATGCAGGCATTCTCACATACACACACTGTCACATATGCAGGCATTCTCACATACACACACTGTCACATATGCAGGTATTCTCACATACACACACTGTCACATATGCAGGTATTCTCACATACACACACTGTCACATATGCAGGCACTCTCACATACACACACACTGTCACATATGCAGGTATTCTCACATACACACACTGTCACATATGCAGGCATTCTCACATACACACACTGTCACATATGCAGGCATTCTCACATACACACACTGTCATACATGCAGGCACTCTCACATACACACACTGTCACATATGCAGGCACTCTCACATACACACACACTGTCACATATGCAGGCATTCTCACATACACACACTGTCACATATGCAGGCATTCTCACATACACACACTGTCACATATGCAGGCATTCTCACATACACACACTGTCATACATGCAGGCACTCTCACATACACACACTGTCACATATGCAGGCACTCTCACATACACACACACTGTCACATATGCAGGTATTCTCACATACACACACTGTCACATATGCAGGTATTCTCACATACACACACTGTCATACATGCAGGCACTCTCACATACACACACTGTCACATATGCAGGCACTCTCACATACACACACACTGTCACATATGCAGGTATTCTCACATACACACACTGTCACATACGCAGGTATTCTCACATACACACACTGTCACATACACACACTGTCATACATGCAGGCACTCTCACATACACACACTGTCACATATGCAGGCACTCTCACATACACACACTGTCATACATGCAGGCATTCTCACATACACACACTGTCACATATGCAGGCATTCTCACATACACACACTGTCACATATGCAGGCATTCTCACATACACACACTGTCACATATGCAGGCATTCTCACATACACACACTGTCACATATGCAGGCACTCTCACATACACACACTGTCACATATGCAGGCATTCTCACATACACACACTGTCACATATGCAGGCACTCTCACATACACACACTGTCATACATGCAGGCACTCTCACATATACACACTGTCATACATGCAGGCACTCTCACATGCACACACTGTCACACATGCAGGCATTCTCACATACACACACTGTCATACATGCAGGCACTCTCACATACACACACTGTCACATATGCAGGCATTCTCACATATGCAGGCATTCTCACATACACACACTGTCACATATGCAGGCACTCTCACATACACACACTGTCACATATGCAGGCATTCTCACATACACACACACTGTCACATATGCAGGCATTCTCACATACACACACTGTCACATATGCAGGCATTCTCACATACACACACACTGTCACATATGCAGGCATTCTCACATACACACACTGTCACATATGCAGGCATTCTCACATACACACACACTGTCACATATGCAGGCATTCTCACATACACACACTGTCACATATTCAGGCATTCTCACATACACACACTGTCACATATGCAGGCATTCTCACATACACACACTGTCACATATGCAGGCATTCTCACATACACACACTGTCACATATGCAGGCATTCTCACATACACACACTGTCACATATGCAGGCATTCTCACATACACACACTGTCACATATGCAGGCATTCTCACATACACACACTGTCACATATGCAGGCATTCTCAAATACACACACACCGTCACATATGCAGGCATTCTCACATACACACACTGTCACATATGCAGGCATTCTCACATACACACACACTGTCACATATGCAGGCATTCTCACATACACACACACTGTCACATATGCAGGCACTCTCACATACACACACTGTCACATATGCAGGCATTCTCACATACACACACTGTCATACATGCAGGCACTCTCACATACACACACTGTCACATATGCAGGCACTCTCACATACACACACACTGTCACATATGCAGGTATTCTCACATACACACACTGTCACATACGCAGGTATTCTCACATACACACACTGTCATACATGCAGGCACTCTCACATACACACACTGTCACATATGCAGGCACTCTCACATACACACACACTGTCACATATGCAGGTATTCTCACATACACACACTGTCACATACGCAGGTATTCTCACATACACACACTGTCATACATGCAGGCACTCTCACATACACACACACTGTCACATATGCAGGTATTCTCACATACACACACTGTCACATACGCAGGTATTCTCACATACACACACTGTCATACATGCAGGCACTCTCACATACACACACTGTCACATATGCAGGCACTCTCACATACACACACTGTCATACATGCAGGCATTCTCACATACACACACTGTCACATATGCAGGCATTCTCACATACACACACTGTCACATATGCAGGTATTCTCACATACACACACTGTCACATATGCAGGTATTCTCACATACACACACTGTCACATATGCAGGCACTCTCACATACACACACACTGTCACATATGCAGGTATTCTCACATACACACACTGTCATACATGCAGGCACTCTCACATACACACACTGTCACATATGCAGGCACTCTCACATACACACACACTGTCACATATGCAGGTATTCTCACATACACACACTGTCACATACGCAGGTATTCTCACATACACACACTGTCATACATGCAGGCACTCTCACATACACACACTGTCACATATGCAGGCACTCTCACATACACACACACTGTCACATATGCAGGTATTCTCACATACACACACTGTCACATACGCAGGTATTCTCACATACACACACTGTCACATACACACACTGTCATACATGCAGGCACTCTCACATACACACACTGTCACATATGCAGGCACTCTCACATACACACACTGTCATACATGCAGGCACTCTCACATACACACACTGTACACATGCAGGCATTCTCACATACACACACTGTCACATATGCAGGCATTCTCACATACACACACTGTCACATATGCAGGCATTCTCACATACACACACTGTCACATATGCAGGCACTCTCACATACACACACTGTCACATATGCAGGCATTCTCACATACACACACTGTCACATATGCAGGCACTCTCACATACACACACTGTCATACATGCAGGCACTCTCACATATACACACTGTCATACATGCAGGCACTCTCACATGCACACACTGTCACACATGCATGCATTCTCACATACACACACTGTCATACATGCAGGCACTCTCACATACACACACTGTCACATATGCAGGCATTCTCACATATGCAGGCATTCTCACATACACACACTGTCACATATGCAGGCACTCTCACATACACACACTGTCACATATGCAGGCATTCTCACATACACACACACTGTCACATATGCAGGCATTCTCACATACACACACTGTCACATATGCAGGCATTCTCACATACACACACACTGTCACATATGCAGGCATTCTCACATACACACACTGTCACATATGCAGGCATTCTCACATACACACACACTGTCACATATGCAGGCATTCTCACATACACACACTGTCACATATTCAGGCATTCTCACATACACACACTGTCACATATGCAGGCATTCTCACATACACACACTGTCACATATGCAGGCATTCTCACATACACACACTGTCACATATGCAGGCATTCTCACATACACACACTGTCACATATGCAGGCATTCTCACATACACACACTGTCACATATGCAGGCATTCTCACATACACACACTGTCACATATGCAGGCATTCTCAAATACACACACACCGTCACATATGCAGGCATTCTCACATACACACACTGTCACATATGCAGGCATTCTCACATACACACACACTGTCACATATGCAGGCATTCTCACATACACACACACTGTCACATATGCAGGCACTCTCACATACACACACTGTCACATATGCAGGCATTCTCACATACACACACTGTCATACATGCAGGCACTCTCACATACACACACTGTCACATATGCAGGCACTCTCACATACACACACACTGTCACATATGCAGGTATTCTCACATACACACACTGTCACATACGCAGGTATTCTCACATACACACACTGTCATACATGCAGGCACTCTCACATACACACACTGTCACATATGCAGGCACTCTCACATACACACACACTGTCACATATGCAGGTATTCTCACATACACACACTGTCACATACGCAGGTATTCTCACATACACACACTGTCACATACACACACTGTCATACATGCAGGCACTCTCACATACACACACTGTCACATATGCAGGCACTCTCACATACACACACTGTCATACATGCAGGCATTCTCACATACACACACTGTCACATATGCAGGCATTCTCACATACACACACTGTCACATATGCAGGCATTCTCACATACACACACTGTCACATATGCAGGCATTCTCACATACACACACTGTCACATATGCAGGCACTCTCACATACACACACTGTCACACATGCAGGCATTCTCACATACACACACTGTCACATATGCAGGCACTCTCACATACACACACTGTCATACATGCAGGCACTCTCACATATACACACTGTCATACATGCAGGCACTCTCACATGCACACACTGTCACACATGCAGGCATTCTCACATACACACACTGTCATACATGCAGTCACTCACATACACACAGCAGCAGTAGGGTTTTCCTTCCTTCCTACCTCCCTTACTGATTAGCAGAGCTGGCTCTTTGGAGGAGAGCCTGTCAGCGCTTTTGAGTGACAGTTTTTTAGACCATTCAGCACTCCTGGTCAGTAAGGCTGGGTCCACATGTTCATATTTTCGAGAAAATCGCAGCAAAATGCAGTGTATTTTGCTGCAATTTTGTAAAAATCAGACCCTGAGGACACAGCCTTACTAACCAGGAGTGCTGATTACACTAAAACCTGTCAGCCCTCCTATGAATCAGCCCCTGAGTATCACCTTATATTTCAGTCCGAAGCAGTGTCATACATAGAGGCGTAAGGGCCCCATAGCAAGGATCTAACAAGGCTCCCCACACAGGACAGAGGGGTTTCTGCCTAAACCCTTTTCAATGATCCTTTGGCCATTTTTCCACTGCCTCATTTGCTTAAAGTTGTTCCTTTAGAGCAGGGATGGCCAACCTGAGGCTCTCCAGCTGTTGCAAAACTACATCTCTCAGCATGCCCTGACTGACTACAGCTATCAGCCTACAGCAGGGCATGGTGGGAGTTGTAGTTTTACAACAGCTGGAGATCCACAGGTTGGCCATCCCTGTTTTAGAGGGTAGTGTTCTGACCAAGTTTTCACCTCCAGTAGAAGGGGATAATCCCAACTAAGACTGGGCCCCTCTTGCCCTGGGCCCCATAGCAGTCGCATGGTCTGCCGCTATGTTAGTTACGCCCCTGGTCTGAAGTTCTGGAAGGGGACCAGTCCAATCTGTATGGCGCCAGGCCCCTGTGCAGCTAAACCAGCTGCACAGGAGGTATGTCCGCCCCTTGGAATATCCTAAAATGAATAATTAGGAGAAATGCGCTTTTTTCTAACCTTCACAGTTACTGCCTGTGCTGTCCAGGGAGAAGCCTTTCTGACATTCACAAACAAAGCTGCCAGGGTTATTCTGGCAAATGCCACGAGCTCCACACAAGGTTGGCTGAGCGCTGCACTCGTTGTTATCTGTGGATAGAAGCATCTGATTAGATATACACCTATTAGATTATACATCTAGTACATACATATCTAGAAATAGATAATTACTGTTTGTTAGTATGATTTTATTTTCCTGTAACATGATTTATATTTATTAACATACCATACCATTAGTCCCACTACTGGTTGGCCCGATTTTCTATTATTGTCACAACATCTTAAACATGATAGAAATGTATTGATTTCCTTACCAATGCACGAAGACTGGTGTTGGGTAAATCCAGGTGGACACTTGCAGTTGAAGCTTCCAATCGTGTTAACACATAGGAACTGGCAATTGTGCTGTTTGGTTGAACATTCGTCCAAGTCTGTAAAGTTATATTATTATTTAGAGGCTGAAATGTATCCGTGTGACTTATTAAATCTCACACAGCTTTTATTTCTCACTAACTGTTTCCATCAAACCACTAGTCTAAAGCAATTGCTGCTTAAAAGTCATACTTGGCCTAACTAAACTAAACTTGCATACCTGTCTATACACTGCTCAGCTAGAGACATCATTTGAACTACTGGGCCCAAGTGTATAATCTGCAACAGGGCTTCACCTACCATGTGACAATTATAATGGTGTTGGTGTCTTCTTTTCCTATATTTATGCTGCTGTGCTCAACATAACACAAAAACTAATAAAATATTAGAATTCTGTCACCTCTGACAAGACCTAAATAAAACATGAATAAGACAGCTGCCACTGACTCTAGATTAGTAACGTGTGTGTTGATCCTCAGCCCTGCTTCCCAAACTGGCAGTGGAATGCATTGACAGGACTCCTGAGCATGCAGCCATAATGGAGAAGACTCCAGGAGGAGTCCTCTCAGTACATTCCACAGCCAGTTTGCAGCCACACAGCAAGGAACAAGGTTGATCATTGACATAAAAAATGACTTATCTGGAGTCAGTGGCATGTGTTCTGTTCATACATTACTGTACTTAAAGGGCATCTGTCAGCAGATTTGTACCTACAGTGTGAATCTGGCTCCCCTGGTACATGGGTGCTTGGCAGCTGAAGGCACCTGTGTTGGTCCCGTATTCATACATGACCGCATTGCTGAGAAAAATTATGTTTTAATATATGCAAATGAGCCTCTAGGAGTAACAGGGCATTACTGTTACTCCTAGAGGTTCTCTCACTGCAACTGCTGTGCCCTCTGCACTTTGATTGACAGGTCCAGACAGTATAAACTTCACCACACCCGACCCTGTCAATCAAAATGCAGATGACGCAGCAGTTGCAGAGAGAGCAGAGCCTTTAGGTGTAATGGCGACAGCCGTGTTGTTCCTAGAGGCTCATTTGCGTATAATTCAACATTATTTTCCTCAGAAATGCGGGCACATATGTACATGGGACCAACACAGATGCCTTCAGCTGCCAAGCACACAGGTAACAGGTCAACCAGTTTCATAAGTACACATCTGTTGACAGGACTTGGCTTTAATAGGGCTTGCCATAGTTGACAGATACCCTTTAACAAAACCTTAGAACATATATGGTTACTGCTATAACCACTATTCTGCATCAGCCAACATATTGGAGCTCTAAGCTGTAAATAAAAAGGTAGTAGGTTTACATTACCTTTACATGTTTTGCCATCTTCTTGTAGAATGTATCCTCTAGGACATGAACACTGGTAGCTGCCTTCTGTATTCTTACATATAAAGTTGCAGGGTTTAGGAGATTGGGCACATTCATCGAGATCTGCATATAAAGGCAAATGGTTATATACAATGAGTCTTTACTATGCAAGTATGCCGGACCTGTTTCCACAGATTTCAAATATTGATGGTTCTTATAATAAAAATATGTCTTACCAACACAAGTGGTCCCTGTGAAGTCTGTGGTATACCCCAAATTGCAATGACAGCGGAAAGACCCAATGGTGTTTATACACTGGCCGTTTTTGCATAGATTCGGTAGAACTTTGCATTCATCGATATCTAAAGAAGGAAGTTGATGAAGCATTAGTGTGTTATGAAAAGTCATATCAAAATTTCTTTAATTGTTAATTAGTTCCTAAATGTCACTGGTTGTACCTCTTCCATCAGTGGTAAAGCCAGGACCATGTGGACACATCTTTTTATAAACTGCAGTTCCTGGTAGGGGACACAATTCACACTGGTTGCCCCAGCCTCGACCTCCATTACAGCAGCACTCAGATTTGGTGACCATGTTACGATTTGTAGATGAAAGCTGGCACATTATCTGTAGAACTTCAGTGAAACAAGATCCTTGACGGGTGTCTAGAGATGAAAATGAACAATAATTATTTTGCATTGTTAGATTAAATGGTAATGTGTGCAATGCAATGGGTGTGGACCCATTGTGTGTATGAATGAGTTTGGATTGGTGCTACTTCCAAGGGTGTTATCAAGATTGTCCCCTGGTATTTACTCTTTCAACTCCACATGGGAATCTGGACTTTGCTGCAGCGGCCACCAGGCCACTACCTCTTAAAGGAGATGTCAGAAGCTGTTGACCCAGGTGGGTCAAAAGATAAAGGTACATGGCACCTACTGGGCAGGCAGAAGTGTGGTCAGAGGACAAGCCAATGTCATGAGAGACAGAATTTGTGCAATATGGCAACAGGTTGGGCATGTGGCATATGGTAAATTCAGTGATCAGGCAGAGTTTAGAACTATGGCAGAGGTCATAATACACAATACAAGTACAACTGTACAAGTACAACTTACAGTAACTACTAGGAACTTCTTGCTCAGGCACCTTAGGTGCCATATATACCCTATGCAACACTGGAGACAGATTAGCAAATGCACACACTGGTCATTTAAGAGTGTATTAGAAGGCTATTTTTTTCGTTATTGTTATTGGCTCTTTCCCTTTAATTATTATATATTATTACCTTTAATTATTATTTGTTTAATGTAATGCGTTAGCTAGGTACAACATACAAAGTCTAATTGTTATTTGTCTGATGACCACCAGGCCACATTCTGGAGTGGTTAACTCACAGGACATGCATACTGCAAACTGGACGTCTGAGGAAGAATGGCTGAAAGGTATCTATGTATCTGAAAAAAGGAGATTTTTGCGACTACACCTTTCATATCACATTGGGTGTCAGTCATGTGCTATGTTAGTAGCATGGCCGATTAGAGTTTGCTCATTGGCTTGTTACACAGAGAGAGTGAATCTTTCTTTCTTTACTTTACTATGTATGTGATCATTTTAATATGTCTTTTATGTATTTTATCACTTTCTAGTAAATTCTTATTCACTTGAGCCTATGCTAAGCTTATTTTATTCTTGCAAATCAGAATCAGGAAAGGAAAGAGTCAGGAAGAGCACACACTGCACCAGCCGCAGCAGGAGGAGGGAGGTGGAGATTGCCGCAAGCAGCATGGAGTGTGGTGCAGTGTGAGGGGTGAGTACTCTGGTGGCCATGCCTGAAAGTATATATAATGTATAAAATGTTGTAATTATGTATATATTGTTGGCTATTACCCTTTTTTTTTTTATAAAGCTGAATGTTAAACATTGTCTGCATCAAAGTATGTAAAATAAAAAATTGAAAATGAAAGATATAAATTAAAACAGCCAAATATGTACTAACATGATATTAAAATGAGTACTCACCAATACATTCTGTTCCAGAGGCGCTGACCTGGAACCCATCATTACAATCACATCTGTAACTTCCAATGGTATTCACACAGCGTCCATTGGGGCAAATACCCGGCTTTGTGCGACATTCATTTTCATCTGGTTTAATGTACAATGACAGAAAACATGACTTAGTAATTATTCTCAAGGCAGAAGAATAAACATATAACTTGGCAGTTGTTCAAACTGATAACATGAATAATAGGTAATCAAACAAACCACAAATATAATAATTAACAGGACGTTATCAAGTACTGTATGTTTATATAGTACTCAAACTAACCAGAAATACATGATATTGCCCACAAGGTTTAGAAAGGTTATATAAATACACGCATTTCTCCACACAGACGTGTTAAGTAGTACAGAAACTACATCTCAATGTGAAATTAAATAACTACAACTCACCCATGCATCCTTCGCCATCAGGCCGCCTCTGCATGCCAGGTGGACAAATACACATAAATGTACCAATGAGATTCTTGCACATCATTCCTTTGGATTCACAGTCATGTAGACCTTCTGCACATTCATCCAAATCTGAAAAAGAAAGGTATATGGATATCTTCTAGAAGTCTAGACTAAAACATCGTTAGCACTTCCCTCAAGTTCACAGAGACCATATTAATAATGTCTCACCTGAATAAGCAATTTATATTTTAGTCTGTCTATTGCATGCGTATGTAAGACAACAATAGTAATAGTCCTAGTAGGTAAAGAAATGTGTACATTAAATGGGCTGGTCACAATCATTTATTTAGGAGGATCCTCAAAAGATAAGCTGATCACTGGGTGTCCTGCTGCTAGGACCTGCATCCATCATTGGTAATCTGTGAGGGAACTCAATAGCAATTACTTTGCAGCACCACCACATGGGAAGTGAAGCATTATGCTTCATCCACTGAAATCAATAGGATGTCCTTGTAAAGCACAGACATGTTGGGGGTTGAGAGAGTCTTGATAGAGGCCGTCTACTCTGGTTAATTAATGGGAACTGTCCTCAATTAACCCAGAATACCCTAATAGGATATTTGACATTATTGTAAAACTTCATATGCAGGTAACATTGGGATTATCATGGGCCGATGGGCAAATAAAATTAATGGTTCATATACGTGTATTTACAAGGTCATTATCATACCTTTACACATGCGGCGATCTTCTCTTAGGGTGTAGCCAGAAGGACATGTGCATTCATATGATCCATACATGTTTATACAACGGAAAGCACACAGCAGGGGGTTTGTGCACTCATTGATATCTGAAATACAGTTAGAAAGTTTGTGGACAATATAATACATGTGTGTACCCCATATATGCCTCATTTACTTTACTTTCCAGTAGAATGTCAACAAAGCTGTAGTAGCAACATTTACAGTACTAAAGTCCAGTTAACATGTTCTTTTTTTTATTTGTCATGCAATTCGTTTTCCTTGATCTACATGTGGAAGGGCCTTTCTATACATTTTCTTTATTTTTGTTGAGGTTACCTTCACAAGTCATCATAGGTCCAGGTTCAAAGCCTTCATCACAGGCACATTCAAATCCTCCAATCACATTAGTACATGTTCCATTGCCACAAGGGTTCCCGATGGAGCACTCGTCCGTGTCTGCAGAATAAGTCAAATAGACATTATCCTCTCTAGAGTGCAACCTCTAATACCTAACATCTTTAACAGTAGTACAGTTATAATGGTATTGCCGGAACAATGTTCCCTGTCTACTAGGTTCAATGGTACTATGCGTGTTTAACTTTTATACATTTAGTCCAGTTTTAGTGTAGAGAGAAATGCTAAGAAAAGAAAGATCCCCCATTTTAGTAATTACTGACCCAAATTGTGCTTCTCTATTGATTTAATGCCCTTAAGGATAATGTACATCAGGACAAATCATGTCTTAAAACTCAATTAGAGTGTATAAAGATCATAGAGGGGGACTCCATTTTAAGAGAGGCAAATAAGTGAAAATATGTACAGCTATGTCTTAAGGTCCCTTTAGATGGAACAATTTAGCAGGCAATTGTCAGGAAGGAAGTGTTCCTTACCGTCAATCGCGTTCTCATCAGTGGAGGAGACTGCTGTATTTACATGCAGCTATCTCCTCTACAGTAGAGGAGGAGCAATCGCTAAGGCCATCGCTTGTCCCCATGCAGAATCATTTTTTGCCGGCAGCAGAGTGTGTTTAGATGGTACGATCTGCTGCTGTCAAATGACGATTTAGGTTCCTACACAAACAATTCAATTACGATTTCGGGTAGGTTCTCATTTTGTAGAATCATACATGTCACTCAACGGGGGCCCTCATAGCTCTCTCTTATTACATTTAGAAAACACAAACATGTTAAATTGTAGGCATTTTTACGCTTTCTTGTAAAAACTCTTTCTTTCTTATAGACTGTCAACCTATGTACTGTTTAATTCAATCTTATCAAATTTGGACCTCTACAGTATTCATAGACCAGCTATGAGAATTCAGAATCCGATTTTTTGCGACGTCTATAGACTAGCCAATATGCTTCAGTCTGGATCGCTTGGCCATGTGTGCATTTAACTTTGATGGCTCTACCATTCCATACAATATCCTTAGACCTTCAAGTAATTCAAATGGTGTTGGCAATACATGAAATAAAGGTCTGTGCAGAATTTTCACTTTTATGCAAGCTTTTCTATGTTCAACTAAAAATACGTTGTCCAATATACTCACCTACGCAGTTAACTCCTGTGAAGTCAAGGTTATATCCAAATGGACATTCACAACGGAAAGAGCTATCGGTATTAATACAGATCCCATTGACACAAATTCCAGGAGTCTCAGCACATTCATTGACATCTAAATGAAGAGCAGATTCATAAAGGATTTAGTTATAAAACATTGATCTATTTTTATTTGTACTTTTATATGTTCCATCATTTTACAGAAAAACGTAGATAAATATTTCCATTTCAAGGGGACTTGTTTCATGATGACAACCTCTATCCAAATAATAGGGCAAATGGATGTCATAAAGGGTGATCCTCCACTTAGACTCATCTATGGAGATCCATTAAAAAAGAGCAACACTCACTTTGACTGAACTGGACCAACCATGAATACTACATATATATGGGCAGCCACAACTACTTCCCTCCATGGGTTTCATATAACCCATGGATGGAAGTAGTTGTGGCTCTATCCAAATAATAGGGCAAATGGATGTCATAAAGGGTGATCCTCCACTTAGACTCATCTATGGAGATCCACTAAAAAAGAGCAACACTCACTTTGACTGAACTGGACCAACCATGAATACTTCATATATAATGGCAGCCACAACTACTTCCATCCATGGGTTTCATAAGCTGTCCAGCGGGCAGCTGATTACTGGGTTGGTTTCATTAGAGAAAAGGGCTTTCAGTTGACTTCATGTAGTTTCTGTTCTATCAGGTTCTATTACATTTGACAAGCAGCATACTGTAGTCTACTAAGCTACGCTACAGGGGAAAATAAAGCAAAAAAAGCTTGACAGATCCTTTTATAGTGAATGAGATCTTTCACTTTATATTAGGCTTCTGTTTTGACACAAAAAAAGGATCCATCAGGAAAGGAAGCATTGATTGAATCTTAGGCGTACAACACAGTCAACACAATTATAGCAGAGACCGCTCAAATAGCAAAATTGTAGCTTACTGACAAAGAGCATGGCGGCTGTGCGTCATATGTTATGTAAGACACTGCTTGCACTAATTTCCTACCTTCTCTGGTGTCAGTTCGGTCTTGAACAGAACCATGGCCATAAGGACAAAGATCCTGGAAAGCCACTATAAGAAAAGAAGGAATGAGAGCAGTTATTAACATCAAGAGACACCCCCGAAAATGTTATACATCTAATCACAGGGAACGTATCGCTTATATGTTTTTACTAATGGAGGCTACCTGCACATGGGTGTGGGTGGGCTTGCAGTAATTCTGCATTCATTTCCGTGTGGGTTTCTTTGCATTTCCATCTTACTTTTAATTTTGTTCCAGATTGGATGCAGATCTCACACTCCCATTAAAAAAGGGTGGAAATCAGCACCAAATGTCACACAAACAGTTGACATGCTTTAGATATAAAAATCTGCATGGCAGGTCAATTTCCCCAGAAGAAGAAAGCAAGGTGTACATGATATTTGTCTGTCACTTTGCTGGTACTGTATTAAGCTTTTCACACGTGATCCGAAACATGTGCAGGTAGCAGACATTTTACCTGTTCCTCTGCTGACATCATCCTCAATAATATACTGTAAGAAACTTCAAACCCAAAATAACTTATCAACTTCATTGGGAAAGTGTGGACATGCATGCTCTGTGATATGTGCAGAGAGGTCATTGTAATCAAGCTGTGTCCATAACTTATTGTCAATGATGTTATCAGCCTCCAGCTATACAACATAGGCTGTGCTATATTGTTCCAAAATGACCATAGAAGTGAATGGGAGGTAGAAAAACAGCAGACCACCGCGAGTTATGCTGCTTAAGTAGCTTCTAAGTTACGGAAGCTCACTGTGCTAGACTGCTTTTGTAACTTACATTGACTCTTATGGTAGGTATGGAAACAATATGCCATGTTCTAATGTTAGACCCCTTTAAACTACTCAGCTTATCTATTATTTGTGTGAATGTTATTGCTGGGACAGTTGGTGCATTTCTAGAGAAACACACTCTGGTTGAATCATTTCCATAAATATTCTTTCTTTTTTTAATGTCTGAGTCTTACCACTTGATTCTTGTGGGCACAGCTCACAGGGATCTCCCCAGCCTTCTCCAGGCATGGTGCTACAGCAGCACCTTGCTTTTGTGGTATTGAATGCTTTAGGAACGGAGCATTTTCCATTGTCAAATCGAGTAAAGCAGAAGCTTTGACGGGTGTCTAGTAAGAAATACACATATCATTTAGTAAGTCTTTTATACATCAGAAACGTATAAGGTAAGATTGACATATATCATATTCAGAACGTCTATAGTAAAATGTAATGTGAATATTGCTTATATGATTAGTGCATAATTAAGTCCATTATGTTACAAGAGGTAACAGCACTTCCATTATATTTTGGAACCCCATTCATAAGGAAAATGTAATGAATAGAAAATGAGTGTCCTTTACTGCAACCTTTGCTTTATTACCATTATTAATACATTTGATATAACGTTAAGAACAGTTGGGGGCTCATACTAGGATGAAATGGATAATGGAGGGTTCACTATCATCTTGGTCACCCAATCCCAGTATAAAGAGAGATACATGGAAATGTTAAGATAGGCACTCCTCCTTCTGATGTATGAAGACAAATCTTTAATAAATAAAAAATACAATGGCATATTATATATAAAAACATATAAAAACAATTAGTGCATGATATCGATATCATAAAATAAAAAAGGAAAACAAAAGAGTGTATACAAATGGATAAATAACATATAATGATGTTAGTTGATCTAAGCTCAATTAGTAGTTTTACATAATAAAAAAAAAAAAAATATATATATATATACAAAAACATACATACATGTGTACATGCATGTATAAAGTACACATACATGTATTTTGAGGACTTAGATCAACTAACATCATTATGTCATTTATCCATTTGTATACACCCTTTTGTTTTCCTTTTTTCTTTTATCATGTTTTCTTATGTGTTCTTTTATGATTTGTTTTCCTTTTTTCTTTTATCGATATCATGCACTAATTGTGTTTATACGTTTTAATATATAATACGCCATTGTATTTTTTATTTAGTAAAGATTTGTCTTCATACATCAGAAGGAGGAGTGCCTATCTTAACATTTCCATTTGATAAAACGTGTTTCCGATCCAGTATTTACTGTAAGTACTAGTTATGTTTATATGCACACTTTGTGCTTTTCCTTGTTAGGTATAATTTTATTTCCCTGGAATTTACATTAATAATGTATATATTTCCTATAATAATTACATGTATTAACATTGTTCAAGAAAACACTTTAGATTCATATATTGGCAACACTGTGTTTAATATTATTCAGATATGTATCAGTCTTTAAGGGCTCATATATACGAACGTATGGCCACGGTGTCCATGTTGCAGACCGCAAATAGCGGTCCACAATACACAGGCACCTTCTATGTGAACACCGTTCTGTGGTGCGGACCCATTAACTTGAATGGGTCCACGATCTGCAACATACGGCAAAAGATAGGACATGTCCTATCTTTTCGAGAGTGGAGGCATGGATCAGAAGCTAACGGAAACACTTGGAAGTGCTTCCATAGGCTTTCAGGTCAGGGCCTCCGCACCGCAAAAGAGAAGACATGTCCTATCTTTTGCCATATCTTCTGAATTGGGTGGTCAAAACCCCTGGATAAGAGCATTGTATAATGTGATGGAGAAATTATTCAAGCCAGCAAAGGAGGTAATATGGACAATCACAATACATTAGTCAGTGCCTTGTATTAACTTTGTCTACATGATAAATGTCATCTGCTGAAGCCACTGTTGGGCTCGGGTTCTTGGGGCCCAACAGAGGAAATGATTCTGTGGACCCAAACCCTATATTGTCAATAAAGTCTAATACATTTTGAATCAAATAAATATATCCTAGTAGCTATTGATTAGCTCCATAAACATCTCCAAATGTTATTTTTTTAATTCTAGACCTTTGGGGCTCACTATGACTTCTGAGACTGGGCCCACAGGAGGATCCTATGGTACACTTGTGGGCCAGTCCGACCCTCACTGAAGCGAGACACCCCATTATGTAGAAGGAGGCAGTGTTGACATGATGGAAACACGCGTGGCCTACCAACTTTGGTTGCCCCTGGATTTAAAAACTCTGTTTTCTTGTATACATTCATACTATGAGTAAGGTCACATATTGCGTTCAAAATCATTAGTGTTTTTTTAAGTGACTTTTTGTGGATGTTTTTATATATCAAGAATACCTTATAGTTTTAACATTCCTGGTGCCATACATAGCAACCACTAGAGGGAGTGTGGGAGCTTACTTCATGTCATTAAATAGAGTAAGAGGAAGTAAGCTTCTAAGATCCCGCTAGTGGTAGTGCATATAGCCAGCATGTTATGTATCTTTTTCATCTATGTCTCTGAAGCTCTGCATCAGAAAAACGGCAGATGATAAAAGGCAGACATTTACTTTTGGCTAAGTTCACATCTGCTTTCATTTTTCAGCTATCATGTTCCGTCAGAGGAACAGAAAAATAACCCAACTTGTGTGAATAGGCTATTTTCAGCAACACTTGTGTCAGTTCCATCAGGTTTAAGTTATTGTGAGCCCTATTGGGGATTGCTTGATGCTAATGTCTGAAAAGCACTGCGGAATATAGCAGCACTATAAAATCTTATCTCTTGTACTTATATTTCCACCAAAAATAACAGAAAAATGGCTGAACTGAGCTTTCCATACTTTTAATACTGAAGTCAAAAAAGTTCAAGTGCTGTTCAATTTGTATCCATTTCTCAATCCAACAAATCAGTTATAAAAAAAAGATGCAGATGTGAACTCAGTCTTCATTTTTTTTTTAAATGGAAACAAATCTGGTCCATAGATTTTTTCATGTTGACTATAATATGGACAGAATGTTGACTACAGGGTTGATCTTTTAAATCGAACACTCACCAAAGCAACGTCGTCCATTATCTGATAGGACAAATCCTGGAGGACATACACACTGGAAGCTTCCAGCGGTGTTAGTGCAAGTTCCAAATAGGCAGATGTTTGGTTCGTCTTCGCATTCATTGATATCTGGAGAAGAAATATTTAAATAGCAAGAACTCCCAAACGTTCCAACATATATTTGAAGACATATATGCCATTCAATAGGTTTATATTGTCTATATATGACTGCACTTACCAATACAATTGTCATTCTGCACAGCATATCCTGGAGGGCAGATGCAACGGAAAGATCCTTCCAGATTTTGGCAAGTACCAGGAGAACAGGTTCCAGGCAGGCTAATACACTCGTTAATATCTGAAAAACAATCCAATATCATTCAGCACTATCTTCATTGTGCTTCATTTGATAAAGATGGACAAATGTTCTATACTCTTTATGTTACTGAATTTTTATCGTTTGTAATTCTCACTCGCTTAGGCTACTTTCACACTTGTGTTTATATTTTCAGATATTGAGATCCGTCATAGGATTTCTTTCCGTCCTGGAATGTAGAGAAAAACGGATCCGGCATGACCCACAATGCAAGTCAATGGGGATGGATCAGTTTTTTCAGACACAATAAAGAACTGATCCATTCCCCATTGACTTTTAATGGTGCTCATAACGGATCCATCATTGCTATGTTAAAGATAATACAACCGGATCCGTTCATAAAGGATGCAGCTAATTGAGATATTTATGTGCAGACCATTGGTAGATCCATCTTAGGGTCTGTCCACATTACAGTTTTATCCCAACAGAGCAGAACCTCACCACAAGCCCCCTTCGGTCATAACCGTTAAAGGCTACCTACACCTTTGGGGGCAATTTTTTTTATTATTGCATTGTACTCATTTTGAGCTAAAATATTTTTTTATTAAAGATTTTGAACCCCTGGCTTTGTGCAGCCTTCAGTTTCTCTAGTAACAGGATCTGATGAATTTTCACTCTGTTCTGACAGGCAGATCACCTGACCTGATCTCTGACATTATAAACACTCATTATAGCTCAAACCTTATCTTAGTGATAAGAGCATGGCTTAAAGAGGACCTTTCACTACAATAAAAAATGTAAACTAACTATACAGACATGGAGAGCGGCGCACAGGGATCTCTCTGCACTTACTATTATCCCTGGGCGCTGCTCCGTTCTTCCGGTATGCCCTCTGGTATCTTCATATGTTGGCTCAACTGGATGGAGCCTGCCGGCGTCTCCTTCTCCCAGGCTTTAGTGCTGGCCAATCGCAGCGCTCAGCTCATAGCCTGAGACAGTTTTTTTCTCTCAGGCTTAGTTTAGATTTTTTATTGTAGTGAAAGGTCCTCTTTAAGTAAGTGTTTATGATGTTTTAGTAAGATAAGGTTTATTAGATGATCAAAGTGAAAGTAGGATTCATACATCTAGAAAAACAGTTAACCCTTTGTGACAGAATGGTTCAATGTTTTTAAAAAGGACCAATTGAAAAAATGATTTTTAGCCCAAAATGAGTAAAATGCAATAATAAAAAAATTGCCCTTGAAAACATGTAAATAATGGGAACAAAACTGCTGTAAAAGCTTCAAGCTGCTATAAGAATACAAATATATAGTCATAAAAATATTTTTTGTACAGTAGTGCAGAGTGTCCACCCACTTACCCACGCAGTTCTTTCCATCAGGAGTTATCTCATATCCTTCCTGGCACAGACATTGGAATGAGCCTACATTGTTGATGCACTGTCCGTTTCTGCAAACTTGTCCAGCAAGGGAGGAACACTCGTCTATGTCTGCAAGGGTACAAAAGAAAACATAGGCGGGTCACTATTAAAGGGACTTTTCCATCAATGAGAGGTATTTTGGTAGAATTGTATTTTTTTTTATTTTTTTTTTATTTCGGCAATACTATGCCAATTAAATTAGATACGCAATGCATACAATTCCTATATAGATAGCAATCCCGATGTTATTTTACTGCTGCTTTGAGGAGTTATTTGAAGGCTAATCCACATGAAAACAGCAGGTGTTCAATTTAGGAAGACGATATGACAGCTCTATTGTTCTCTTGATAGCCCCACATATAGATGTCCATAGAAGAGCATTGCACTTATCAGTGTCAGGCTGCTTTCACACAATCAATTGTGTTTGTCAATATTTGGTCAGTGATTTCCATCAGTGATTGTGAGCCAAAAACAGGAGTGGAAGTTACACAGATATAAGGTATGGAACGATTGGCACCTGTTTTGTGCTTTTGACCCACTTATGATTTTGGCTCACAATCATTGATGGAAATTGTTGACCAAACACTGTCTGTGAAAATGGCCTAACGTGTGGTCACTAATCCCCCCTTCCCTCTCTGGTCGTAGTGACAGTCTGTAAACTAAAAGGAGAACATTAAAGGGGCAGGACAGGAAGTAGAATGAATGGAATGTCTTAAAAAAATGATATCCAGAAAACCATAAGCTCATTCAAAACATAGAATACTCATATGTAGGTTGCTAATATGTGATAAAAACTGATGGAAGATGTCCCTTTAAACAAGTTATTTTATCTGCTGGTGGATATACATAGCAGAAGACCATGCATGCTATTTCCAAAATCAACAAGAATCCTTTTCTATTACTAAATAGCTAGAAATATGTCATGTGAATAGACCTCAAAAGTAGTATTACTGCATAACCTGATTGCATGGGCTTGTTATTCCCATGAATATTATAAAGAAATGTTTTATGAGAAACAATTTATTTCTCTTAATTCTATTCTATATAACCAAAAGCATATATTGTGTAAGCATTGCCTTACCCATGCAGTCATTGTTGTGAGTTAGTTCGAAACCAGGGAAGCAAAGGCAGTTATAGGATCCAACGGTGTTCTTGCAAGTACCATTACCACAAGGCTGACGATCACACTCATCAATATCTAAAATTTGGAAATAATACATATTGAGTATGAGCAATCCATGCTTAACATATCATTTCACTTGCTAGCAAAAATAGGTCACGCACCCATGCACATGGTTTGGTCTGCACTTGCTTTGAAGCCGTTGTGACAGATACAGATGTAGCTTCCAGTTGTGTCCACACATGTTCCATGGCTACAGACATTGGGAATTTCATTGCACTCATTACGGCCTATAGAAAAAAAAGCACATTTTTAGCTTTATGCTGTACAAATGCAAAGAACCGAATATTATAATTCTTACTGATGTAAAATAATCAACCTATGTGAAGGTCATTTTTGAAATATACTGACCTACACAAGCACCGCTGGGGGACAGCTTGTATCCACTGGAACATTCACAGCGGTATGATCCCGGGATATTAATACAATCTGCATTTATCTGGCACAGGTTCTCGCCACTGCTGCACTCATCAATATCTGCCAATGTATCAAAGACAATGAATGCATTTATACACCTAATGGACCGTAAAACACATTTCCATGACACTACTTGCTCAAAGATAGCTATAAATAAAGAAAGCAGCTAGAAGAAGTTAGAATGACTCCGGGCAAACCTTCACAGATGAGTAGAATGTTGTTGTAGCTAAATCCCATTGGACATTCACAGCGGAAGCTTCCAATCTGGTTGATGCATACTCCATTGGTGCAAATGGCTGGGATTTCACTGCATTCATCAATATCTGTATAATAAATACATAAACACATATAGATCAACTAGTATTTTGACCATCAAAATGTAGAATATTGTCTTCAATCTTCTGAAAATTCTGATCTCATACCCATAGGTTTGCCAGTGCGGATGTCGATAATAAATCCAGGTGCTTGATTTCCACAGAGAATTTGGTATTCCGCTAGATACACAAAAAATAATCAGTCTATGAACGCTGTAAGCCTCAGAATTTTTATCATAATATTGAGCACCCCATGCATGGTGATGAACCTCCTGAGATGAGAAATGTAATGCTAAAATACTAACATTATCAGGCCTACTTAAGGGTTGGTTAACATCACCATTTCTTTTTCCATTCTTCTTGTCTGTCAGAAGAACACAAAACCACCCGCCTATCCCAAAACCAGGATCCTTCATTTTGCATCAATTTTAACCATTTCATGGAGGACTTTTTCTCCCGTCTATAATAACGAATCTCAGATGAAAATGGCTACAACGGATGGAAAATGAGGACAACAAATGCAAAATAAAGGATCAGTTTTTTTTCTGTTCTTTTCACTAATCAGAAGCACGGAAAATGAAACGGTGATGTGAACTTAGCCTTAGCTGGAAAAGATTCTGATGCTTTACAGGGTTTATTGAAATACGCAGGTGTCATCCAGTTTAGTCACTGGCATACAGTGTGTCGCAAACCTAGAAGACACTCAGTATCTAAAATGGTCCCAGATTCTGTCTGCCTTGAGATGAAATGATTTATGGGTAAGAAAATTCAATACTTACGACTCGCAGGCACAGGGCATGGTTCACAGGGTTTGTTCCAGGCTTTGCCAATATTGTAGGAGCAGCAGCACATTTTCTTTGTCATGTTGGTGGAGAGTTCATTCTCACATGTGTCATTGTAGTTACGGTAACACACACTCTTTCTCATGTCTATAGTCAGACAAATAGGTAGCAGTCAGCATCACTCATAAGGCTTGCTAGATGGCTTGCAGAAGCCTATTTATCGACATCTGTCATGCGAGTGGTTCACCATATTAGTGAAATTTCACATAAAGATGTGTTTGTTATAATCATTAACCTGATAGAACTATATATTGTAGACAACATCACACATTGTGTTTGTAGAGAAGAAGATTTATAAAGTATTTGTAATGTTTATGAGAGTAGAGTGAGGATGAAAAAGGGACAATGACAGAAGACATGTTCAATAGGTGGTTTTTGATCATACATACCCATACAGTTGTTTCCCCCGTTGACTTGCATGTACTCTGGTGGGCAAACACATGTGTAGTTCCCTAAGGTATTATAGCAAGTACCAGGGCCACAGATGCCAGGGTGGGTAGAGCACTCATCAATATCTGAAAATAGGGAGAATAGATTTCCGTTGCAGATATTCCATGGTGTAGTGATATATCAATAACATGATAACTATGTAATGGCCTCCCCACTATGCTTATTGGTAATTTCCAAGAGTACATATACCAGCACATTTTGTGTGGATGATATCCTGCCATATGGGACATAAGTTTTTCTATCTACCTTCACAAATGCGGGTCTCTTCATTCAGATAGTAGCCAAGTGGGCACTCGCATTGAAAGCTTCCAAAAGTGTTCACACAGTTTCCACCCTGACACAGGCCAGGTAGTTCTTGACATTCGTCAATATCTGTAATAAGCAAAGAAACATAGTAAAATGAAATGTGTCTAGATTAGGGCAGTAAAAATCACAAAGTGCAGCAGAGGGTTTGTTAGAGCTGCAATGAGCTGTATTGGTTATCACTAAAAACTAGCAGTAGCCATCCTTCTTACCTTCCAAAATAACTGTAATGGGGTTTGGTCTAAATCCCTCTCCTCCTGGACACAGAGTCTTGTATTCAGCTGGAATATAAATCAGATATATAACTTTCTGAAGGTTATTCTATAGCTGTGTACAACAAAAGAAGACTTCTCTTACTGGAGTTGGCCAGAGGGCAGCTTTCACATGGATTGCCCCAAGCACGGGCTAAGGAGCTGCAGCAGCAGGATGCTCTTGTAACTCCAACTCCAATCTCTGCACTGCAGGCGAGGCCAGCATCACCTCTGGTTATAGTTTCCAAGTAGCAATTTCCGACACGAGTATCTGCATAGTGATAGAGAATAAATATGCAATATGATGAGCCATATATACTCCATTCTAAAATAGAAGCCTTTACTTTTGATTGTTTACTTACCGACACAGCCCACACCAGTGGGGTTTAACTCAAAGTCCTGTGGACAGTTGCACAAGTAGCTTCCTGGTGTGTTCACACACAATCCGTTGATACAATTCACTGGGTCGGCACACTCATTCACATCTACAGAAAAAGGAAAATAAGATCAATGCTCTAGTACATAATCACAGGAAATCACTATCATCCATTTCATGACAATAGTAATAGGCATAAACTACTGCCTTGGTAAACACACTATTAAGGCTATTTTTGAAGGATCCATGGCAGATCCATTTTTATCTGTTTTTGCAATAAATCCTGTTAAAGGCATTGTCCCACAAAAATTTTCGACACTTTTGAAACCAGCATCTGGATCTGAATACTTTTGTAATTATATGTAATTAGATTTTTTGGATACCCACTAAGTTATTCAATAAAATCTATATGTATAGCGCCACCTGCTGTTTTGCTATTTCTCTGTCCACCTTGCTGAGGGAAACACACATGCTCAGTTTCAACCTTCAAATGCCACCAGTTGTATCTACTGTTAGAAGCTGTGACCGTTACAGGGAGAGAGCGACATGTCCCCTCAAAAGGCCATGCCCCCTTAGTTGTCAGCGTTAAATAAAGTTAGCGGTCCAATTGAACCAATGAATGGGGAGATCTCTGGAGCCATGTGAGGTACAGGCCTGGTTCTAGCTTTGATAGAAAGAGATTGTGATGTAATATATGTTGTTTTAATATTTTACATTAATCTTGGGATAACCCCTTTAACCTATAATGGATGTTTAAGGTTTCCTGCACTGCAAAATAGCACAGCAGACAACTGTACTCTATCCATCAAGGAGGTCAAAAGAACCAGAACCATAACACCAATCCGAACAAAGAATGTATCACCAATTTTTACTGCTATCTACTTCTTGTCCTTCAATCAAATCAAGAACGCCCAGATCTTATTCTTCTGGATTGATCATCTAATCTTACCAGTACAATTTCCTCCACTTCTGTCCAGTTCATAACCATCGTCGCAGACACAGCGGAACATTCCCGGTAGGTTCTGACAAGTTCCAAAGACACAAATATTCTGGAAAGTACACTCATCAATATCTGAAAAATGAGATTCACGAAAATCATGTTAAAAGTAACATAATGTAGAATAGGTGGCTACTGTATTTCTTAGGGAGGGAAAATGAATTCCAAATTTTAAAAAAGCCTTTCTATCTATCTATCTAGCTATCTATCCAGAGATATCAGTATATCAGTTACCTTGACAAGCCTTGCTGTCCTCTGTAGGAGTAAAACCCATCTCACATTCACAGCGATAACCTCCAGGGGCATTTAAGCAGTGGCCATTTTCACACAGGTTCACATTGTCTGCACACTCATCAACGTCTATGAAAAATTACAAAGAACATGTTATATCATATTGCAAGTAGAATGGGAATGACCTGTGGTAATATTACATACTGTATGTCAGATCTAGTGTTTGAAGGGGTGCATTGCACCATGGTTATATGGCACCAATACAAAGTGTACTAATATATGTCTAAATTGAGTGTTAGCTTCATTGGTTGAGTTAGATACCCACCATGAACTCTGCCAAAGGACCCATTTTACCTAAAGATTTTTGCAACTGAAATATTAACATACATCTACTGTAGGTGCTAAGGTTACTATGACATTATGTGTGCATTTGTGCCATAATAAGATAGTAAAGGAATAGTTTTTATTTTTTAAATCAGTTACAGTACCTGAGCAAGAAAAGCCGTCCCCATTGAATCCCTCATTGCACATGCAACGGTATGATCCAGGAGTGTTAACGCAGTTGGCATTTATATTGCAGTTATGGTCTTCTGTGGTGCATTCATCAAGGTCTGAAATAGGAAGGTTAGGAATTGGTAAGCAGGAAACCAAGTGCAAATGGTATAAAGGAAGCCGTCTGAAATAAGGAATTCTGGTTTACTGAACTACAGTGCATACGTAGCTGACATGTAAGATCCAACTTGCATAGCTGGCAGGAACTACTATAACCTAATAGTTAGTTCTATCTATGAAGTAGAATGCAGTAAAATAGACCACTTTCCAGGAACTGTTAGTACTGATATGATAATCTATTATTGACCTACGAACAGCATTTATCAACTATCCACAGGATAGGTGATAAATGTATGATCACTGGGGATCTGATTTCTGGATAAGAATGGTCCCTGATTCCCTTCTGTGAATGCAGTAGCAATACACATACATGACAACTGCTCCATTCATTTCTGTAGGACTACTGGATTGCAGTACTCACCCCATAGACAGTGAATGGAGTAGTAGTCAGAATGAAAACTGCTGTTCCATTCACAAAGGGAACTCAGTGACTCCCATTTTCATAATCAGTGGGGTTCTCAGCAGTCGTGCCCCCAGCAATGTTACATTTTTCACCTATCCTGTTGACAGATGAGAAATGTTGTATGTGGGCCAACCCCTTTAAATATAAATTGTGAGACCTGCACTAGTACTTCTTTTTCAAGTAGGATGGCACAATTCCACTGTAGAAACAGTAGAACACGCCGGACAGGCCCAGCCAGGAGCATATCTACACCTTAGAATGCAGTAGACAATATGGCACTCCCTCCTTCTTTTCATATGTACTGAATCAACAACTGTCTCCTCCCCTTGAAGGTGAAATAAATGTGGCAAGCCTGAACTGATCCCCTGGATCCTAATCTTAATAAATCCATTAGTTCTCAGCTTACTACTAAGCCTTCAAAAGTATATTATAGAAAAGATGTATAGTCTTACTCACCAACACATTTGAGTCCATCTCCAACCCAACCTGGTTGACATTTGCATTTAAAGCTTCCAGGTACATTGATGCAAGATGCATGCATATCGCAGTTGTGTGCTCCGATTTCACATTCATCAATATCTACAGCAACAAAAACAATTTATTAGTGTAAGTGATACAAAATAGTAGAACTTATGTGGAAGAGGTACAATAGAATAAATCATCTACCTGTACATCCTGTGCTTCCCTTCTTCACAAAGTAACCCAACTGGCAGTGGCAGATGAATGAGCCTTTGGTGTTTTCACAATCGCCATGTAAGCAGATGTTAGGGTTGAGGTCACATTCATTGACATCTATAAAGAGCAGTACATGTTAATAACGTGAGCCAAACACCTTCCAGTAAGTTACTGGGAGAAATTACTAGTTGTTCAAGCCACAGTTATGAACTACTTTACCTATACATGTCTTCATATCCAGAGAAGCCATGAAACCATCAAAGCACAAGCAACGATATTCTCCAGGGATGTTTGTACACTGCCCTCCATCACAAATGTCTGGGTTGTCTTCACATTCATCAATATCTAGGGTTTAACAAATGAAGGATTCCTTGTTAAACTGTATGGATATAAGGTTATAAAATATTACCTTTTTTTGGGATGGGGTGGGGAATTTATCACACCCTGCTGCCTTGCACTCCAGAATTCTGGCTTCAAAAAGTCACAATGAATGGCTTTCTCAACTTTTTGGTCCTACTTCCACAAAAATGTGCGACGGCTCAAATTTTAAAAAGTCAATGAGAAAGTGAGCGTGGTTAGCTAGGTTAATTAGCTTCACTTCAGTTTTATCACTGTGACTTCAAAGTCCCAAACTCACTCCAGTAGGGGTTGCTATAAAATGGAGCAGAATTTGTAGACAGAAGTGATTATCATCTCCTGGTGCCTGAGTTCTAGCGTAAAAAAGTCCAAACTTTTTTAGACGCTGTTGCGAAAAAAATATTGTCACAAGTAGCCTTTTTTAAGCCACCCTGGCCACTTTTCCCAAAGGGGGCATAGTGTAGATGGGGAGGGTCGTGGCCAGCAGCTGCAACAAATTTGTTTGAAATTTGATAAATTTGTGTTAAAACACAGACTCCAGCAAAGCTGACTTCAGCTATTACCCTCATCGTCTGGCCACTAGGTGGCGATGTGTAATTTTGAAATACTGTTAATTTCATTTCTTCTTCTACAGGCTCTTTTACTTATAAGTAATTATGGTATCAACAAACCATAGTTCAAACATTCTTTTTTACATTAGAGACAATAATTCATGCCAATTCTTACCAGCACACGATCTCTTGTCAGGCATCAGTGCATATCCCTCACTACAGCTGCATTCATAGCTGCCTTCTGAGTTGGTACATTGGGTGTCACATCCTCCATTCATGATTGTACATTCATCAATATCTGCAACAGAGTATTATATACACACATTAAGGTTGATACTACTACATGACAACACAAGGCATCTTGCTGCATGTCAGATCCCAGCCACAGGATGTAACATGCCATGTGCTGGATATTTCATGCTCAGAATGTCCAGCAGATAGTTGTACATACCTGCGTATTAATTTCCTGTTACTCTGTTTTTGAAAAAAATATTTCATACAAAGTTTGCGATGACAGATATATCATAAGTGTGGAGTACTTTTTATCAATAACTGAAGGAAAATATTTAAGTTTTACCATACATCAATGTATTCCCTCCAGCCCTTTTCTAGAGAATTACCTTGAACTTTCAATTCCCTTCTAAGAAAGGAATTCTGTTAACTTTAACAACCCTTAGAAAATGAAAACCAACTGATTGGAATAAGAATGTAGTCTGAGAACTCTTTTGCAATATAGATTTAATGAACGCAGACTGGCTGGAGTGAATTACTCACCGATACAACCCTGGCGATCAGGAGTAGACTGGAAGCCAGAATCACAAGAGCACTGGTAAGTTCCAATCATGTTGACGCACCGCCCGTTCCTGCAGAGGTTATCACTCAAAGAACACTCATTTACATCTGGGGAAAAGCAGAAAATACATGCATGTTCTCAATAAATGCATCCTCCCTATGGATTCCGTTGTTAGGCTTGTATAAACTGATTATGTAAAAAATATTATGAATGTTTTCATACCAACGCAGGCATTGCCTTCTGTAGTCAGCTCATGGCCTGGGGGGCAAATACATTCAAAGCTGCCATCAGTGTTGATGCAAGTTCCTCCTCTACACAGCAGTGGGTCTCTTTCACATTCATCGATATCTGTAAGCAAAGGGTAGATCAGATCAGTCATTGGGGACTTGGAACCAGTTAATGCAGATGATCCTCCATTTAACTGGAGTGTGGTATATTTGAACATACAACTTCATATGATATATGATATAATATGATATATATGGCTACGTATTCATTACTCTCAACTAGAAGCCAGCCAATCTATTCTAGTCCAAAAATTATTTTACTTTTCAAGATAGAGATGTATCTTACTCAGGGGATGGGACTAGCCAGGAATGGGCCCTCCTTTCTACATGGGCCTAGTCTATGGTGTGTACGCCCTTGCTACTCGAGAGCAGAGGAAGTACCTGATAGTTTAGAGGTAGCTTTTATTTTCCTGCCTGACGTTTAGAGGTTGTCCTTATTATTCAAGCACTCCTGCCATCTTTGAGCGCTTTCCTTTCAATATATACTCACTTCCAAAACATGATTACATTTCTGGATGTCCAACCTAAGAATGTGCTCTCCATGCCTGAGATGACCTGAAATTTCATACGTTTAATTCCACTTTTATAATTACCCATACAGTTCTTCATCATCATGAATCCACTCTCATAACCATCAAAGCATTCACACTCAAAGCTTCCAGGAGTATTGACACAAGTTCCATAGCCACAGAGGTCAGGAGAAATCCGGCATTCATCGATGTCTGTAATAATGATAGTAAAACAAACAATGAAAATCATTCCATCAGCAGGCCAGGTTTCTTTGTAGTTGATATTTTGTGTAACACATACTAATGAGAAATCTCAAAATATTTCTTACCTGTACAGTTCCTTTCTTCAGCATCCAGAGCAAATCCACTTTCGCAAATACACCTGAAGCTTCCAATGCTGTTTCGGCATGTTCCGTGGTTGCACAAGCTGTTGAATACCTTACATTCATTGACATCTGGGAAGAGTAAAAACAAGGTAGAGGGGAAATCCATGTTACTCACGTAATGATAAATTAGGAGTATTACAATGCATAATGTAATGGTGATTTAAAAGAATGAAAGATAAAGAAAAATTATGTATGGAAGGAAATGGAATATAATTTGTCACCTTCCAAATCTATGCAACATGTCTTTTCATCTAGTTATTACTATTCTTTCAACCAAAGATGTAAAATACAACATTAAAATACAGTCATATTTAGCAAGATTGCCACTGGCAAATGATAAATCTCAACTAGTGGACTATGATACCTTTGTAGAATGGACGACCAGAGAGAATGTCTCCTCTGTTAGCAAAGCCAGGTCCTCTTGGACAGGTGGTCTTATATTCATCACTACCAGGTTTTGGGCACTCTTCACAGTCGATACCCCAGGCAGCACCCACAGTGCAGCAGCACATATCGATTCTGTATTTTCCAGGCAAAGAAGAAGTGCATTCATCCTCATCCCATTTCAAGTAGCACTGTTCCACACGTATATCTGAGTGAAAAATTGAGAAAACAATGTAATAAGCATACAAAATCTTTTTTTATTTAGCCTTTCCCACTTTTTGTGAATAGAGGGACAGCTGCTAATAAGCCAAATAGTTCTAGGTCTTCTGAAAATAGTAGACATTTCTGTTTAAACTTCTGGAATTCCCGGGGAAAATCACTCTCTGTTAGGTTTTTCAGATTTTAGAATTTTTTTACTTTTAGAAATCCATGTTTTTAAAATTGATGGCCAATCCTTAGGCCATCTATATGAGATAAATGGTGGTTGAAGAGGCTGCAGCCTCCTCATTGCTTACATCAAGTTTTAAACTTGTTTGTATTGCACAAGCTGTACCTTTAGTAGTCCAGTCAACAGAGGTGAGAGAGGGACTGCAGGCTGGGCCATCAGAGAGATTGTCTGATGGAGTTACATGCAAGCTCTACAAAATGTTTAATAAAAAAGTGTCTATAACATTTCAAGACACATATTGTGCCCTTCTGCCTTTATCTATAGCATTATTTAAGCTTTTCAATACTGGGCCATTCCCCTTCCCCCACCTTCTAGACCAAGTGCATTTTCCATTTTTTTAAATGATTACTTTGATGTAGGGGATATGTAGTCTATGATCGTCGGTTTGGGACAAAAAGCTTTGGTGTGGCATTTATTAATATTATTTATGTATTTATTTATTTATTTTGTTTCATCTTTATTTTTAATTTATTTTACATGCTGTGCGCCCATAAGGCTTTTAATATTACTTATTTATTTATTGCTGATTTCTTCTGTATCTTAGACTGACATATTAGCCCTAGTTACAGGGGGAATATAGACCCCAGACACTTTACAAGACTGTACAGTCTCACTGCAGTGCCTTGAAAAAGTATTCATACCCCTTGAACTTTTCCACATTGTTCATGTTACACCCACAAACTTAAATGTATTTTATTGGGATTTTATGTGATAGAACAACAAAAAGTAGCAAGTATGTGTGACATGAAAAGAAAATGATACATGGTTTTCAAAATGTTTATTAAATAGAAATCTGAAAAATGTGACATGCATTTGTATTCAGCCCCCCTGAGTCAATACGTTGTAGGACCAACTTTCACTGTAATTCCAGCTATAGGGTATATCTCTACCAGCTTTACACATCTAGAGGCTGAAATTTTTGCCCAATCTCCTGTGCAGAAGAGCTCACGCTCAGTCAGATTGGATGGAGAGCGTCTGTGAACAGCAATTTTCAAGTCTTGCCACAGATTCTCAATGGGATTGAGATCTGGACTGTGACTGGACCATTCTAACACATGAATTTGCTTTGAGGGTCATTGTCCTGCAGGAAGGTGAACCTTCACCCCAGTCTCAAGTCTATTGCAGCGTCTACCAGGTTTACCTTCAGGATCACCCTGTATTTAGCTCCATCCATCTCCCCATCACCACTGACCAGCTTCCCTGTCTGCTGAAGAAAAGCATCCCCGCAGCATGATGCTGCCACCACCATTGTTTCACAGGAGGTCGGTGTATTCAGGGGATTTGCAGTGTTAGTCTTCCAGCGTTTTGTGTTTAGGCCAAAAAGTTCACCTTTGGCCTCTTTTGACCAGAGCACCTACTTCCACATGTTTGCTGTGTCCTCTACATGGCTTGTGGCGAACTGCAAATAGGACTTCTTATGGCTTGCATTCAAAAATGTCTTTCTTCTTGCCACTCTTCCATAAAGGCCAGATTTGTGGAGAACACGACTATTAGTTGTCCTGTGGACAGATTCTCCCACCAGGCTGTGGATCTCTGCAGTTCCTCCAGAGTGACCATGGGCCTCTTTGCTGTTTCTCTAGTGCTCTCCTTGCCTGGGTTGTCAGTTTAGGTGGACGGCCATGTCTTGGTAGGTTTGCAGTTGTACCATACTCCTTGCATTTTTGGATGATGGACTGAACAGTGCTCTGTGAGATGTTTAAAGCTTGGGATATTTTTTTTATAACCTAACCCTGCTTTTTATTTCTCCAGAACTTTATACCTGACCTATCTAGTGTGTTCTTTGGTTTTCATAATGCTGTTTGATCACTAATGTTCACTAACAAACCTATGAGGCCTTCACAGAACAGCTGTAGGCAGTTGGTCACACTAGATTTTATTTAGGGGTATCAATGTACAGGGTGCTGAATACAATGCAGTCAGATTTTTATTTATTTAACATTTTGAAACCCGTGTATCATTTTCTTTTCACTTCATGCTACTTTGTATTTGTATATCACCTAAACTCCCAATAAAATACATTTAAGTTTGTGGGTGTAATGTGAAAAAAACCAGCAGCTCATGTAGATACATGGACCCAGTGATTTTATGATCACTAGGACTAGAGCAGGAAGCATCAGTGCCACTTTCTGGGTGTATGCAGCAATGGAGAAGGCAGGGATGGTAAAAACACCTTCCATGCCTTTTTTATGGGTCGCCCAGCTATCAAAGACAGTGGGCTCCATGCTCTTGCTGACTCTTCAAGGATGATCAGGAAGTTAAAATCCATATTTATATTGGCTTGTAGATTAATCTGTTCTACATGATAAGCACTACCAAGTCATTACTTCCCCCATCATGCAGAATAAGCTGTCATAGCAAGGCAAAGGTATAGATTTTAATACATTAATTAATACCTAATTATTATCACCCTCAGTTACATTATTTCATTGGCTGCATATAATGATAAGTATAAATGAATATAAGATGGTATTTTTCTTCTTACCAACACAGTTTCTGCCAGACCCATCCAGGATTAAGCCTTCAGGACATTCGCACTTGAAAGAACCAGCAGAATTGACACAACGTCCATTAGGGCACACACCTGGGAATACTTCACATTCATTTACATCTGTAAAAAAGAAATTTGACCTTATTGAAAATATGTCTTTCATGTTTTATGAAATATATGAACAAACATTATCATTAGTGTTGAGTGAATTGAGCTTCAGATCCAAGATCCGAAGTCGATTCGCTCAAAACTTCATATACGTGGGCCCCGGCCCACGAGACTTCGGTGAATAACTTCGGCATTCGATTTTGAAACTTAAAATCTATTCTAAAACAGGAATAAGAAGTTGGTTTAGTTACTGCCTGGTACCTTGGTACCGAAGCCGACCGGATCCAAGTTTTGAAATGGTTTTCAAGTTCTAAAATCGAAGTCTGAAGTTATTCACCGAAGTCTCGTGAGACTTCGGTGATTACAAATTTCCCTCTACGGAGCCTGTCCATTTGAATGCTGTAAGTATACAAATCTCCGTACTGCATTCAAACGAAACTTTGAGCGAATGGACTTCAGATCTATGATCCGAAACTCGATTTGCTCACTACTAATTATCATGCATTATCATGCAAATATGCTAATTGTCAAAAAAATTATAAACCCAAAAAGAAAAAATGAAATTGCTGCAAAACTCGGCATGCAGTTATATCTCAGGCAGATAGGTAAATGATTACAGGTGTGATCTGATTAGACACTGGGTGTGGCCACAAGAGGATGTAAAAGTGCTTCACCTGCTGCCCTATAAAAAGGCTCTCAGAGACTACTTTTAGGTAGTGTTCCTCTTGGTGGGAGATAATGGACTGCTAGATATGCCTCTACAATGCATTCAAAGACATTTCGTGGAGTTGACAGACTTTGAGAGTTGGCATATCACTGGACTGAAAGAAGCAGGATGGCAATTTCGACAGTCATTTTTAATGACAAATCCAGTTTTTACTTGGGATCCAACAATGGTCAGGTTGGATTATGGATGCCTTGTCATGAGCACTTCAATCCTACCTTTGCTGTGGAGAGACACAATGCCCCTAGTGCTGTTGTGATGCTCTGTGGAGCCATCGCATATGACATTTGGTCATCCCTAGTAGTGACACTAGGAACACTAACAGCTCAGCGATATGTGCAGGACATCCTGTGGCCACATGTGTTGCCTCTCATGGTAGGGCTTCCAACTGACATTTCTCAGCAGGATAATACTGGCCAAAACACAACTAACGGGAATGTCTCCATTAGACTGCAACACATCCTTGGCCTGCCCAGTTGCCAGCTGCAACATCTGTGGGCAAATGTGCCACAATATACCATATGGAACCTGTAGGATTCATGCTCAACCGTATCTTATCTTGTGTCCAGGCTAGAGGGAGCCTATTGGGCTACTAGAGCCTCCTTCCAATAGTACAGTTTTCCCCAATATATGTATCTTTTCTCCCTTATATTGTAATCACTTATGTATATCATTATTACACTGACACATAGAAAGTTTCATTCGATTTCAACAACTCCTTCTTGATGGGGTATCTTTTTGTTCAATATAAAAGCAGGTTTGCATATATTTTATGCAGATGGAGGTCTGACTCTGAATACAAGCAGTCTGAGAAGTAATTGCCTTATTGGACCTATGATTATTAATATTATTGATTTTAAGGAGCCTCATACAGCTAGCACGCCATTAATTTACATTATTCCAATTTAATAAAAAATAAAAAACAAAGTACAGTATATCTTTTAAAATATACAGATTTTACCTTCACATGCAACTCCCTTCTTCCTGGAGTAACCTCTTGGGCATGCAGTGTCTAAATAAAAGGCAGCGTCATTAGTTACATAGATAATAATGTTTCCAGATACATATTTTAAAGATTTTATACTAGGTTTACCAATTTCACAACGTTCACAAGGGCTTCCCCAGGCAGCTCCTAATGTGGCACAGCATTCAGATTTCAAAGTGGCGCCATTGATGTTGACTTCACATCGACCATCTTGGATGTTCAACCAACATGTTCCTTTCATGCTATCTGCAGCATGGAGACAGAAACAGACAAGTGTAAAAAGAAGCTCATTGTATCATTTCAGAATTGTCTGCAGTCACTGCGTGATTTCCATATACACATGCAACAGGTCAGAATCTCCCCTCACATCCCCTCATTTTGGTAACATGAAATGCAAGACTGCAACAGATAAAATAAAATATAGCTGCTGAATAACTTGTGCCAAGAAGGTCAAAGAAGTCTCAATATTATATCATGTAAGCTAATATAATCCAAGTCATTTTTTCCTTAAAGACTTAAACAGTGACCTCACAGAAGCCAGAAGAACATTAATAATACCCACCCACACAAACAGTTCCGGTGGAATCCAGTTTACTTCCAAATGAGCACTCGCACACGAAAGAGCCAGCATTGTTTCTGCAGACACCATTGACACAGGGGTTGGAAGCACATTCATTGATATCTGGAAATAAAGTGAGAAGATGCCATGTGATGGACAAGCTGTCAAGGAAAACCAATGACATTGCAAAGTTCAAAATGGTCAAAAATGAAATTACTGATTTCAAGAAGAGCCTTGGAACACTGTAAGATGACTTTATTTATTAAGGTTTATGCATTGTATGCATAGATGTAGATAAGTGAAGCACCATGCATACTAAAATCTCATATAAAATGCATTCCTACCTTCACAAGTCTCAGACTCAGGCTTAAAAACATAACCCTTGGGGCATTGGCAGGTGAAGCTTCCAGGAGTGTTACGGCACAGGCCATTGTCACAGAGCAGGCGGTTCACTGCACACTCATCGACATCTGAAATAGGGAGCAAAAACTCAATGCCTACTCTTGATGGCCATCAAAAATTGGTATAAGTGAATTTTGGAATGCAGTACAGCAAACATACCCACGCAGTTCTTCCCACTTGAATCTGATTCATAGCCCACATTACAGATACAACGATAGCTGCCACGAAGGTTTTCACAGATGCCATTGGGGCAAATTTCAGAGTTCAAGGCACATTCATTAATATCTGAGGTAAGAAAAAGATGACATGACATTAATGACATGAATAGAGTCATTAACACATATATATCAGACATAGAAGTTACTAATCTTACCTCTGCCATCTGCAGTTATACCAATACCACTGCTGCAAAGAGCCTGAAATTCAGCTGAAAAATATGGAAAAGATGATTAAGGGTAATACACTTCAGATGTCTATGATAGCTTCAGTGTTTACTCCATTTACTCAAATCACAAGAAACTTTAAAATTCACTAGAAAATAACCGACCATGTCCTGTGCATACATGTCCTGTGCATCCTCCTGAATACATAATGTCAAGTGCTGTAACTAGAACTAACCTCATTCTTGATGGCAAGTACTAATTGTTATATCATACTCACCAGAGTTCTTGGCTGGGCAAGGCTGGCAAGGTTCCCCAAATCCATGGTCAGGATTAGCACAGCAACACTCAGATTTGGTAACAGCGCCAGGGAACGGACGGGCACAAGTTCCCTTCTTAATGCCTCCATAACAAGTGCTGCGCATATGGGTGTCCACACAAACGCGTCCATCAATGCCAATGGTCAGTCCACCTAAGCACTCGCAACGGAAGGAACCTTCTGTGTTAATGCAGCGTCCGTTCATGCAGATTCCTGGTGTCTGACATTCGTCCACATCTAAAAAAAAAACCATACAGAATGCTTGTTATATGTCTATTCATAACATGATAAAACAAGATTTTTTTTGTTAACATAGCTGGATGAAAGACAAAGTCTTATTTACATATCAGGACTCACAGCAATAATCTTGTTCACACTTGTAGAGAAGCAACTGCCATAATGTTCCTAAGAGCTCTTTACACAGTCTGAGAATCGCACAGATTATCACTAAAGAGCGTTCATCGTAACGCTTATTAGCGATGATCGAGCGATCTAAATGTACCGCCGATTCCTCGATGAAAAATGATAGTTTAAGGGCAGCAGATCGTACCGTGTAAACACGATCTTCTGCAGACAAACAACGAGTCCTTATGGGGAAGAGCGATGGCATTAGCGATCGCTCCTCCCCATGCAATGGAGGAGATCACTGCATGTAAATGCACTGGTCTCAACAGCTAGCGATCAGCAGATTGTCGGGAAGGAATGCTTCTTTCCCAACAATCTGCTATAATATTGTCCCGTGTAAATGCACCTTTAGACAATCAAAACTCCTAAATCTAATGTCATAGATATATGTAAGACTCTGTTTAAACCTTATGTTTTGGGCTATGCCAGCGGCAATATGTCAAGAGTATTTCAAGGTGATTACCTCTGACTTATGCCACTGTATGCCCATTGATTCCGATTTTAGAAAAAACATACATCACACTTTGAATCTTTTTTTTCCCTGTGACCCCCAGGGTAGGGAAGTGTAGTAGACACATACAGGACCAGTATATGCCAAAAAGACACTCTTTTGACATGTGCTGGGTGCACTGGGACTATGGACATGCATGCCATAAGCCTTCCCAGTGCATATGCCAAATGTGTGCAAAAAAAGATGTAAACTGAGCTTCTGAATATATTGGCGAACTTTGTGAACTGGACCATCACTGATTGCCAAGCATTCAGTCCTCTTTGGGACTGCTCATAGATTTAAAAAAAATCTGACATAATGGGGGAGATATATCCAAGTACAGAGTAAGACTGGTGGAGGCTCCTGGGCAAAATAAACCCGGTGGGGCCCCCATAATTTACATTTTGAATGTAGCTGTGTCCCTGAGCTGCATGCCTGTCTGCTACCACACTCCTCTAATGTCACCTGCCACAGTTCCTCTTTGTCCAACTTGGTGGGCAGTTCATAGTATAGTGTAAATGCTGCAGTTAGCCAGTCGATAGTATGGTGTAACCGCTGTTGTCAGTCAGTCCATAGTCTACTGTAAATGCTGCGGTCGTTCAGTCCATAGTCTAGTGTAAATGCTGCAGTCACTCCATAGTCTAGTGTAAATGCTGCTGTCAGTCCATAGTCTAGTGTAAATGGTGTGGTCAGTTAGTTCATAGTCTAATGTAAATGCTGTGGTCAGTCCATAGTCTAGTGTAAATGCTGTGGTCAGTCCATAGTCTAGTGTAAATGCTGTGGTCAGTCAGTCCATAGTCTAGTGTAAATGCTGCGGTCAGTCCATAGTCTAGTGTAAATGCTGTGGTCAGTCCATAGTCTAGTGTAAATGCTGCGGTCATTCAGTCCATAGTCTAGTGTAAATGCTGCAGTCACTCCATAGTCTAGTGTAAATGCTGCAGTCAGTCAGTCTATAGTCTAGTGTAAATGCTGCGCTCTGACAGACCATAGTCTAGTGTAAATACTGTGGTCAGTTAGTTCATAGTCTAATGTAAATGCTGTGGTCAGTCCATAGTCTAGTGTAAATGCTGCACTCTGACAGTCCATAGTCTAGTGTAAATGCTGCACTCTGACAGACCATAGTCTAGTGTAAACGCTGTGGTCAGTCAGTCCATAGTCTAGTGTAAACGCTGTGGTCAGTCAGTCCATAGTCTAATGTAAATGCTGTGGTCAGTCACTCCATAGTCTAGTGTAAATGCTGCAGTCAGTCCAAAGTCTAGTGTAAACGCTGTGGTCAGTCCATAGTCTAATGTAAATGCTGTGGTTAGTCAGTCCATAGTCTAGTGTAAATGCTGCAGTCAGTCCATACTCTAGTGTAAACGCTGTGGTCAGTCCATAGTCTAGTATAAATGCTGTGGTCAGTCCATAGTCTAATGTAAATGCTGTGGTTAGTCAGTCCATAGTCTAGTGTAAATGCTGCAGTCAGTCCATAGTCTAGTGTAAACGCTGTGGTCAGTCCATAGTCTAGTGTAAATGCTGTGGTCAGTCACTCCATAGTCTAATGTAAATGCTGTGGTCAGTCAGTCCATAGTCTAGTGTAAATGCTGCAGTCAGTCCATAGTCTAGTGTAAATGCTGTGGTCAGTCCATAGTCTAGTATAAAGGCTGCAGTAAGTCCATAGTCTAGTGTAAACTCTGTGGTCAGTCCATAGTCTAGTATAAACGCTGCAGTCAGTCCATAGTCTAGTGTAAACGCTGTGGTCAGTCCATAGTCTAGTATAAACGCTGCAGTCAGTCCATAGTCTAGTGTAAACACCGCAGTCAATCAGTTCACAGTCTAATGTAAATGCTGCAGTCATTTAGTACATAGTCTGGTTTCACCGCTGCAGTCAGTCAGTCCATAGTCTAGTGTAAGCGCTGTGGTCAGTCAGTCCATAGTTTAATGTAAACACTAAAGTCAGTCCATAGTCTAATGTAAATGCTGCAGTCAGCCAGTACATATACTAGTGTAAACGCTGAGGTCAGTCATTCCATAGTCTAGTGTAAATGCTGTGGTTAGTCAGTCCATAGTCCTAGTGTGAACACCACAGCCATTCAGTCAATAGTTTGGTGTAACCGCTGCAGTCAGTCCATAGTCTAATGCAAATGCTGCACTCAGTCATTCCATAGTCTGGTGTAACCGCTGCGCTTAGTCAGTATATTATCTCTCTACAACAGCAGAGATAATTATATTTCAATGAGGCTGCACTGTGCCTCTATTCTTTTAGGTACCCTCTACAGCTCTTGGAATGAGCAGACTGCACATTCAGCAACTACTCTTGCTTGATTCTTAATTGAGCCTCCACTTTGACATACAGATCTGCAGGTTCTGATGCCCCTTCTGAACCTGCAGATCTAGTGGAGGCCTCTACTTTCTATGTAGCGGTGGAGGCCTTGGGGAGCGAGCCCCTGGTGCCCTCTTTTTGGCGATGTCTGAGTAGAGATTTGTTCTGTAAATGGGTGGGTTTTCAATGGGCACTTTACCAATGTGACACCTCTAAACCACTTTAGACCATTAGGAATATTTCAAGGAAATACTGCCACTAAGTTTCAAAGTGATCAAAGTAAGTCTGATGGACGGTGGCAGATCTTTGACATTTCTGCTCTGGACACCAAGATATAGAGTTAAACTACATATTAAGAATAAATGAGCTTTGTATACAGTAGCACAGTAAGTATATCATCGCTTCTTACCAACACAGTAGCGTCCATTTGGTGCCAATACAAAGCCTGGCTTACAGATGCACTTAAAGCTGCCGTCCTCATTAATACACATCCCGTTTAAGCACATATTTGTGGTTGCGCACTCATCGTGATCTGTGGGAAAGATTGTATTAGCTGATGGACCACACAAAAGCTTAATTATATTTATCTTAGTCCAGTATATTTATTTTATCCGTCCGGCAGCAGCTAAATAAACTGACATATTACTCAGGGATTTCATTAGCAATGCAGCGTACAATAATATGACACTGAACTCAATTCACAATAAAGATGTAAATTTATGCTTGTTTTATTGGCATCCCCATAGGCCCTAATAAATGTGCAATGTAAGTTTATAACAACTGGACTAAGATGAGTGCAATGTAAAGAAATAGCTGATGGATTTAAAGGGGATGTGCACTCATTTCCAGACCTCTCAGACTGACGGGAACCTTGTTTGATCATATTTACCTGATCTCAGCTCATTCACTCCCTGACCTTTGCTGCTTCTCTTGGGTCCCTCCGCATAAACTTCATGATTGACACCGCTGCAGCCATTTACTGGCCGCTGCTGCCCTGGCATCATGTCAAATGGTCATGTGGCCACTCCTTGCGTCATGTCAAATGCTCACCAGAAATGTACATGGAGGGACCTGAGACAAGCAGCAGAGGCGGAGAAGTGAACGAGCTGGGAATCAGTGACGGCATCAGGTAAGTATGATCACCAACGCAGGTCCCGCCAGTCTGAGAGGTTTGCAAATGAGTGCACAACTACTTTAAGCACCATAATACTGTAAGTGGGAGCTCTCATATGCAATAACATGTTTGCGCTGCTCAAGCGGTTTACATGAGATAATCCTGAAGGGTTTTACAAACCCACAGAAGAGTTAGGTGCAGACTTCCAAAATAAGAAAATGGTTAGGCTTCCTGAAATTACAGTATGTTCTTCAATCACCATTGTGTACCTTACAGCATACATTTAGTGGACCTGGTGCTGCCTGAGGTGACCCCCTCACCTGGCCTCATTGGTTGTGCACCCCTCTGCATACATTTGGACCTGGTGCTGCCTAAGGCGATCGCCTCACCTAGCCTCATTGGTGGTGCACCCTCTGCATACATTTGGACCTAATGCTGCCTGAGGTGACCACCTCACCTGGCCTTATTGGTGGTGCATCCTCTGCATACATTTAGTGGACCTGGTGCTGCCTGAGGTGACCCCCTCACCTGGCCTCATTGGTGGTGCACCCCTCTGCATACATTTGGACCTAGTGCTGCCTGAGGTGACCCCCTCACCTGGCCTCATTGGTGGTGCACCCCTCTGCATACATTTGGACCTAGTGCTGCCTGAGGTGACCGCCTCACCTGGCCTCATTGGTGGTGCACCCTCTGCATACATTTGGACCTAATGCTGCCTGAGGTGACGGCCTCACCTGGCCTCATTGGTGGTGCACCCTCTGCATACATTTGGACCTAGTGCTGCCTGAGGTGACGGCCTCACCTGGCCTCATTGGTGGTGCACCCTCTGCATACATTTGGACCTAGTGCTGCCTGAGGTGACCGCCTCACCTGGCCTCATTGGTGGCGCACCCTCTGCATACATTTGGACCTAGTGCTGCCTGAGGTGACCGCCTCACCTGGCCTCATTGGTGGCGCACCCTCTGCATACATTTGGACCTGGGGATGACTGTTCTTCTCAAGCACAGTTACATAATGCTTTTGAAATAAAAGAGACTAATATGATCTGCAGTCTCTCAGACTCCTTTCAGCTATAGCGGGTCCATGGGGAGAAGACACAGAATACCTATTGAATCCCATACCTCTACACTCATGTGACATGAATTGCCTATTAAATAGGACTCATTTTTACTTTATAGATACAATTTTGTAGCCCCCATTCAATGACTGTTCAGTCAGCCGGGTGGATGGCAATCTACACCTGTAGTGCTCCAAGGTAAAGGTCAAGTATTTTATGAATTGTTTCTGTATATTGCATGCTTCACAAACTGCATTTTACATGCTAAAATAAATCAGACCGTGCAGGCTTTGGGTATAACTGTTCAGAAACATATCCAGTTTGTTAAGATAAAGGATATACTAAATACCACTAGGACTGATCATTGATCAACTCACCCACACAGTTCTTTCCATCTGGAGTAGTTTCAAACCCAGCATTACAGATACACTGGAAACTGCCCTCTGTGTTCACGCAGCGGCCATTTCGGCACATCACTCCATTCATGATGCATTCATCAATATCTGAAAAGGTCAACAGTCTGGTTTAAATATCAGTCTTAAAATGTGAACATTCTTGTTTTGTAATGTTTCGGGTATGACCACATGGCACGGTTGTATTGTGGTTGCGATGTGGCCATGCTGTGGTTGAGTACGGGCTGCAGGTGCTTTATTAAACTAATGAAGACCCACATTGTTTAGTTGGTCTACATTGTTAATGGCCATGCAGCACCTTCAATGCCATGTAGCCATTAACAATGCAGATCATCTAAATAGTTTAATTAGAGCCTGCTGCGGCCCATATGGCTGCCTGATACTCACCTGAAGCACGGATGAGTTGCAGTTATGACACGAACACATCATGTTATAATTGTGGTAGAAACTGGAATCAACTCAGAGACAGTAATGTTGCAAAGTTTCTTCATTTTGCAAACTTTGCACTATAACCCACAGGCAAATATATATTGTATACTGAAAGATAGACGAATCAGATGTCACCTACCAATGCATGCTTGTCTGGTGGGGTTGCTCTGGAATCCCTCATGACACCTACATTGGTATGATCCTTGCGTGTTCACACAGTCTCCGTGAATGCATGGACTGCTGGCGCACTCATCGACATCTACAGGCAAGCAAAAAGGAATATTTTGGAGTTCAAAAAATTGTATGAAAAATATGTTATCTCAAAGAAGACTGAATTATTTGCAAAGTACCCTCATAAAATACGACGATTTTACAATAACACTACAACATATTTGATTTCATTCTTCTCTTGTCGGATCTTGTCTGAGATGTGTATTGTCTTTTACTTATCCAGTATAGATAAGAAGTACTCTAGTAGTTGAGATGCCTCTTCTATAGGTAACCACTATAATAACTACCAAGTTAGAATGATCTGTAATCTTGTATTTAGCCTGTTCCCATTTGGACTGTCCACATTTATTTCAGGAACGTCTTTGCAGAAATGCTCCCTATAGCGAGTGCAAAGATGGTTTTTTTTCACCATCTTTGCCTTCTCTATCGCTGTATACACAGTACTTAATGAAACTCTATTTTTTTCATTTTTTAACTTTCTCCCGATATAAAAACAGCAAAAAATACAATGGGATAAAAATAACGCTTTATTATAAAAAATGTGCAAAAATTATCGCAATTACCGAATGAAAAAAAAATGTTATGGCTTTCAAAGCCAAATGTACTAAAAAGAACAAAGATATTTCTGGTTTAACCCTTAAGGTTTAAATGGCCTAAATGGCATTATCTTTTTCAACCCAATCTTCTGTAGGTTGATTTATAATATAGAATCATGTACAACTATAAATGTAATTTCAAAATTTTTTCGGGGAATCTTTTTACTGCGTTTTGTCATTTGTTTCCTAAAACTGGCTGCGTAGCCTTGATTCAGGTATTTTCCACTCTGACTTTTCTTTAACTTACCTATACATTCAAGTCGGCTGTCCTGTTTGTAACCCATATTGCATTCACATCGATAACTGGATGGCGTGGGGATACAACGCCCATTCTGGCACAGGTTTGTAAAGTGTTTGCATATATCTCCAGTCTGGTTTAGTGTTGCTGTTCCTAATATAGTGAATGAGATGACACAAACAACAATTGATTATTTCATATTTTATGTCTCTGTACACTACATGTAATTTTCTGCTTTCTTCTTTGTTAATCTTTCTGTCTGAGATTTGATTCCTTCTTGTATTTTCATATAACTTGTTAAAGACATGAATATTCTCCAAAGCGCCTTTGCCAAGTGAAATTAAACTTGATAAAATGTACAGTAAATATGGAATAAAGTAAACCTATATCTTTAATTTTGGCAATGTGTCTAGTAAATTAACTACCTGCTTCTTCCTGAGCCTTATTGTTAGCCAAGAGGTTCTCTACTGAACTGTTATCTTACCAATTTCTGTGCCGACACTAGGCAATCCTGATATTGGTCCTTGTCCATTAGGTCCGATCCCAATTGGGCCAAATCCACCAGGTCCAATACCTCCTGGTCCAATACCGCCGGGCCCAATAATCCCTGGCCCAATTCCACCTGGTCCAACACCACCAGGGCCAATAGGATAGGTTCCTGGGTATGCAGGGCCAAGGGGTAGGCTTTCAATGCAAAGTCTTCGGTATTCATCTATAGAAACAGTACATAACATCATCTTAAATTCTTATACATACGTACATATAAAATAGAAAACATAAAAATGTTTGCTTAATTTTTACAGACTTAATGCTGACATGTGTGTAACTGCTCTTCTACAGTTCAGATGCTATAGGCTTACTTTGACCATATGAATGATTGAGCATCACATTGAGGCCTCACTCCAGTATTTGAAAATTCATGAAAATGACAGAACTTACCGCTCCCTCTGACTGGACACATCTCAGGGGTTTGACCTAAGGCCCAGCAACGTCCAGTTTCACAACAACATTGTCCTTTTGTGTATTGACCAGGAAGTTCTCCAGCACACCGACCACCAATTAATGCAGAGAAACAGCTCCCAGCCCTCTGATCTGTTAAAAAAAAAAAATACATAAAGTCAAAATTCATTCTAACAGATTTAGAACTTTCTTTACAAAAGAAAAAAAAAAAAAAGAATTGTATTGCTACTGATATGACTGAAGTGAGGGTTTACTTAGTATGCACCTTCTCTTCTCTATAAGCAATTGGAAAAGCAAGCAATCCTGTAATATAGTGGTCTCTTGTTACAATATGAATTGGTTCCAGGATGACTATTGTAAGTTGAAAATATTGTAACTTGAGATCATTCTTCTATGTAAAATGAGTAATTAGTTTGAAAGCCTCCAAAATCATAAAAATGCCATCATAACCCCTTTAAAGAAATATAAGAAGATAACTAATTCAGAAAGAGCAAATTCATATAAAAGCCACAAAGAACTGCTCCAGACTATAAGTCTCTGTTTATGGAGAGGACTTTCTTCAGGTTCTTGTACACAGTGTACCAGAAAATACCATGGAGCTGCCCTCACTGGGTGTTCAAAAGAGAAGCTCTTCCTAGCACAGGTGAAGAGCTGTACAGAACATGTAGTACTGTACAGCAGGGCGGCGCTACAGGACAGTCAATCAGTGCATGCAGTTTAGTGATACAGATATTTTACCAGTAAAATGTGCTACTTTGTTCCCTGAATGGTGAAGGGGTGTTCTGACAAATCCTTTTGCTTTCTCCATTGAAAGATTAGAGGCAATGTAAACAGTGCCTAAATTCTCGATGATGGTAATAGTGAAAGCATCAGATTCAACATTCCTACTCTACCATATTACTTGAATTGCTCCCACTTATAAAGTAGTAAAAAAGGTACAGTATATGGGTATATTCGTGAATTGGTAAAACTTTGCCATTGCACATGTAGAATACTTACTCAGAATGTTATAAACTGTTAACAACTAATTTCAATACAGTTATATTCTATTATGACTCACTATTTAGCATAGCAAACGAAAAAACTGTACTTTTTGCATGTACTGTAAACTAACAGCCTTTTATGCCAATCTCAGTCTGCACGCCTACATGATGACACTTATGATCATCAAACATATTTCACTTTGTCCTGAAAGAATATAACACATTTCTATGGGCACATCTTATATTAATCCTTAAATCAAACCTTTTACCCTGGTGATATTTGCAGGAGTGACAAAACGTTACTACCCTGATTGGTCCGTTATTTGACTCAAGCTTCCTTTCTTTGTTATGGAATTGGGTCATCATATTCATTCTATCCAATTTAAACACATAGGACACATATTAGCCCATTAAAATGGACTATATTCTTTATTCAGCAGTCCCAATGTACTAAATGTAAGCTCAAGAAGACACCAATGAGGCAAAACTCAAGTTGGTTAAGCAGAGCCATGAGTCTGACTTTCTATGTTGTATTATTGACCTGTGATATTAATATAGAACATGTAAGTAAAATAAGAAGTGCACAGAGAACCACCTTTATAGTGATATTTCACCAGTGGAATGGAATTTTTTCATCTCGACTTGGCTTACTGTATGATTCCCTAGAAATATGGTTTCTCATCGCAACTGAGTAGTTTGATCAGTAACACATGTCTAGGCCATCTGGGACTATACTATATAATACTGCTTTGTTCCTTTCTTTTGACATCTACTGTAGCATTGCAGGACTATTGTATTTTGAGATTTTCAGCTCATTGCTCTTCTCAAGGTTGGGTCAGTTCACAATAGCCTAAGGTAATGTGCCTACTGTAAACACTATATACATCGAGTATCTAAAGGCCAGGAGTAGAGCTATATTGATGGCATTTGGGTCAAATGCATCATGCCATTGCTACATTTTGGGAAAGCTAATATTCCTAGGGTAGATCTGTATCTGTAGCTAGTTTGTACATGTATCAGGGGATGGTGCTAAAGCCGTTGTCTAGAAAGTTTCATTGACAGATGAAACCACTTCAGTGTAGACTGCATTAAATGACAGTATAATTAGCTGATATTGGAAACCACAGAGCTAATGAAGGCAGTTTTTAGTTTTTGAAGGCGAAAGGTAAGGATTCAAGGAATTTAATAGGTGTATGGAATGCAGTCACCGGCTGGTATGCCCTTGCTGCCACTTAGGTCTGGGATTTGTAGACAGGGAAGCATTTTAATAGGGACCAGGTGTTAAAAGACATTTCAGCATATGAAACAGGTATACCATGGCAGTGCTCTACTACAACCAGCGGAGGCTGGCCAACGTGCTGAGTATGTTCAACAAACTGGAGCAAGAACAGTATGTACAGTATATATATATTAATGCAAATATATACATGTATTCTTCTTAATAAGTTACTTTTCCCCCTCAATATCCAATTATAATAAGGAAATCCAATTTTTTCCAAATAATCCCTCTCTAAGGTCACACTAAGCTGGCCTTGTCCTTGTATTAACCAAAAGACATCATGGAGCTTTGTGCTCACATTTGCAAAAAGTAATCCGCAGTAAGTATTGCTCTTTCCTTCTTGTACTTTAACAATAAATGATTTTGGGTAAAGGTCAGTATTAATCCTGCTCCCCGCTGCTCAGAGCACCATGAACTGCCAGAGTAGTGACAATAATTGGAAATAATTGCGGTGGGGATTTCAATTGTTCCATGGCCAAACAAAATATACTAATATCCTAATTATGTCTAACCATTTTTTTGTAGTTTAAACCCTCACGCACACTACTGTAATTTGGGTCTGCGTCCGATCCGCATGTTTTACAGATTGCACTCAGACCCTTTCATTTCTATGGGGTCACAATTTTTTTTAACAGCACACAGATGTAATCCATGTACTGTCCGCATCTCTTTGGTCATTCTGCAAATGATAGAACCTGTCCTATTGTCTGTTTTGCGGACCAGAATAGGCGATTCTATAATAGGGACTGAGGAAGGTGTAGAATGCACTTCGCTGGTGTCTGTATTTTGCGGATCTGCGGTTTGCATATCTGGTTTTAACTGGCAGAAAAAATATAGGTGGCACATTCCCTTTAATGTCTGCTGACTGGCTGCTTTACTTTCCAGGGGTCCTTGTCCTAAGGCATCTTTGTGTTTTTCTTTTCCGGTTCTAAGCAAGATCCTACACTGAACTTTAAAGAAGAGTGGTCCCCTCTCCTGACGTGTCTGTTTTAGTAACTGCTGGAATCACCAATGTAATAACAATTCTGAAGCATCTCTTCTTATGACTGTATGATGTGGCATTCCTTTATCATTCCTGCTAGAAGTTGGGGGTTTGTCCCTGCACAAAATGACACTGCTAGCACTGATTGGAAAGTGTCAGACAGGGGCGTACATAGAAATCATTGGGCCCCATAGCTAAAATCTGAATTGGGCCCCTATGCCCATTTCCTAGCCCCTCCCACTACCCATATCCGGTCCCTCCCACACATGGCTCCTCCCACTGGTTACATTGGCTGGCTGCTCCCTGGCCACGACCCCTTTTCACCCAAAAAGAAATAGAATGTACCATAAATAACCTAATCAAACAGGGATAAGAAATAAAATACATGTAGCAGCATAGAATGCTATTAGCTATTAGCAGAGCAAGTGCAGGGCAGCAGCCTTCCTGCCTGTGCCCATGTATGTCAGGCTTTAGCAGGTACATTTAAAGGTTAGGTACACTTTAAGCTTACAGCACTGGCAGTCACCCTTATGAACTATGCCTGTTGTTTGCTCTGCTGCTATGTGTGCCCCCATAGCTCACCCCCCCCATATAAACTGTACCAGTGCCACCATAGCCCCCCCTTAAGTATAGTACCAGTGCCACCATAGTAACCCTGATGAACTACACCAGTGCCACCATAGCCCCCTTTTGAACCATACCGTTGCCACCATAAACCGCCTTATGAACCGTACCAGTGCCAAGATTGCCTGAACCATACTACTGCCACCATAGCCCCACTTTTGAACTGTACCAGTGCCACCATAGCACACTTACGAATCAATGCCAGTATAGCCCTTCTTTGTACACTGTCCAAATGCCACTGTAGCCCCCCTTATGAACAATGCCAGTGCCACCATAGCCCTCCTTAAGAACAGTACCAGTGCCACCACAGCCCTCCTTAAGAACAGTACCACTGCCACCATAGACCCCTATAAGAACAGTGCCAGTGCCAACATAGCCCTCTTATGAAGTATACCTTGCACTTTCTGCTGCATATAGTGTGGATAAGCAGTACTTCCTGGGCAGGGGCGTAGCTAAAGGTTAATGGGCCCTGGTGCAAGGGCCCATTAACTTCCCTCAGCTTGGGCCCCCCTTTCCTCATTGCTTTGTGGCCAGTTCGCAGGGTAGCACATTGCCTTCCTGCTGCCTGAGGCAAAAATTTAAACGGCACCCCCCCATGCCAAATTCTTGACCTAACACCTTCCCTCCAGCCAGAGGTGCAACTTGACCAGCATGCACCTTCTATAAAACAGGTGTCTTCTCATGTGGTACAAGGGTCTTTGGGCCCCTCAGGCTCCTGGGCCCGGTAGCGACTGCTACCTCTGCACCCCCTATAACTAAGCCCCTGCTCCTGGGCCCAACTCATGAACTTTTTATTTGAAAGAAACAGCAGTACACAGGGCTGCTGACTTACTGTGTGCACTGTGGCTTGCTGGTCGCAGAGAGGCAGACAGGGCCGATCTTCACACACACTGCAGGATGACAGAACTCAGGTCAGTTCACAGCAGGGCTAGCCAGTGGCAGTCCTGTGCCAGCACACATTGCCCTTGCTAGGTGCACTGCGAGGCTAGCCACTCAGCAGAATGCCTACCGTACATTGCTAAATGCTGATTGGTAAATCATCCAGAGCCTGACACACTCTATGTTATGGGTGAGGACAGTGACTGTTGGCGGGACGTGAACTGTGTAAGGGGGAGGGGAGCCAGCCTGGGCCCGTCCCCCCTTCGGAGATTTCCAGATTGTAGGCTCCGCCCACACATTCTGGCAGCGCGATTTGTGTCTGCAGACTGAATGGTGGAGCAGGGAGAAGTCTTCCTGCGTCACCGTTCTGTGCACTGCCGGCCTGAAGGAGGGGAGGAGCGCGGGGAGCTGAGCAGTGAGTGACAGGACCGCAGCTCCCTGCGCTCCAGCAATGAGCGCTTTCATCTGTATTAATGGAAGCGCTCATTGCTTCTGGCACGCCCCCTGAGAGCACCCGGGGCGGACCACCTTCCCCCCCCCCATACCCCACCTCCTCCTTAGTATGCCACAAACCTCACACATGGACTCAGGTTAGAAGCAGCTATATTTATTTAGCATCATTAATGGGTGGAGCCTCCCATACATGACCAGGCCCCTTTCCCCAGGGACGCCATAGCAGCTGCGTGGTCTGCCTCTATTAGAGGTACGCCACTGGTGTCAGACTATGCAGGGGCACACTTTCAACTGGTGTCACCCTATGTGGACCTTTATTGCAAACTGCTAGCAATTAATGCATAATTCTAGGAGGAATAATAAAGTAATGGCACCAGCATAGAGTCATAAGAATAGATGCATGTAGTTAGTAAAACAGACATGTTAGGAGAGCTTACAGGTCCGCTTTAAGTTACATGATGCACTTACAATTAATAGCGTGATCTCATGTTCCCTGAGGTGCCATATTATGCATTGCTTCTAGGTGAGAATATGTGGAATACAGTATCTCAGCACATGAAGACCAATAGCACTGCATAAGAACTGTATACACAAAAAGGAGGGATATTTTTAATCAGCCCAGCAAGAAAGTCTGTAATTTTAAAATATATGACAACATGGTCTTCTTGTGATTTATGATGAATACCGAGTAGAAATTCCATAAAAAATTTCCAGTCGAACAATTACACAAAACAACTTTAGTCGCTAGGTAATCCCAGGGTCTTTTACTTTGAGATAATCGACACAGTACAAATGGTGAGACCAGTTTATGCAAAAACGTGTCCATTCATGAGTAGAAGATCCCCTGTTAACAAATGCTTTCATATTGTAAATATCAGGTCTCCGGTGTGTTCACGAAGACTAGCATGTTGACATAATTCAACTTTAGCTGACTTTAGCTACTTTAGTCTGAGGCAAAGCATACAAGATGTGTGTATTGACATGCCTTGGAAGAGGTTTAACATACCACATTTTCACTAAGGCTGGTCATACTCGGTAAACATGGCTTACTGATACCTATGGCTGCTAAGACATCTCTGTCTGAGACCTCTTCAATGAGAGAAGGTCTTTAAACTGACATTTTGCCTTGTACAGTAGGTCCACAGTTTGAAATATTCCCTTATGAGATGTTTTATCACATTGACCTTCCAATAGATGGTCCTTAGTGTTAAGGTGTCCATACGCATTATATGAGAGTCGGAAGTGATGGCTTACTACCTAAAGGTGCCTTCCAGCACTGGGGTCCTAATCCGACCAAGGACAACATCTGCATGGAGTTTGTATGTTCTGCCTGTGTTTTTGTGGGTTACTCTGGGTACTCTGGTTTTCCCTCATGCTCCAAAGATACACTGATAGGGAATCCAGATTGTGAGCCCCACTGGGGGCATTAAGTGACGATAATGACTGTAAAGCGCTGCGGAGTATGTCAGCACAGCACTGTATAAGTGAGTAAATAAATACATAAATTAACATGTATGTGGGTCCCCTGGTTCCCCTCTAATGACAAATGTTAGGATGAAGAAGGATCAGGCATGTTGGATTTCGGCATGCCACATCCTTTGTTGACTCGGTAGATTAACCACTGCAGAGCCGAGCTGAGCAAGCATGCATATGGGTGAGTTGGGAGTAACAGCTGATGGTTGAATCAACAAATGTTAAACGTATGACTTGCTTGAGATCAAAGGCCAGATTTTTTATAAGAATATTAGTTTTAAATAATACTAATATTGATAGTTAATCAACATACATGTATGCTCTGGAATAATATCAGAAAGGATCTACAGGAAAACTACAATACTATACAGTACCTGAATAAACAACTTTCATGCAAGATGTTACAACTGTAAAAGCATAGTAATAAACCGTTATTGCTCGTTGCTCTTTGTTATGGAGAGTGGGCTATTCCTGACATGTTGTCCTGGCAGTTCCCTGGTTTTCACCCTTTAATTCCTATACAGAGATGTGGCTTTTACTGCAGGGGAGCCACCAGGTCGCTACCTCTTTAAATAGTTTCGGTAGAGTTGGCAGCTGACCCAGGGTAGTCAGAGACACTGGTGCAGAACACCAAGGAATCAGGCTATACTTGTAGTCAGGAAACAGGCCTAGGTCAGGGCAGGCAAAGTATGTGCAAATTCAAATACAATCTAGGTCAGGACAAGCTCAGGGTCAGCACTGTCAGGCACAGGTCATGCCAGAAGGAAGAGAATCAGAGTACAGGAGACAGGCAGATGTCGGTACACAGGCAAACAAAAGGACATAGCTTATTTACAGGGTCAGGCAGCTCAGAGTACCTGGCGGGATCTGTAGAGACTTTTGCTCAGGCAACTAAAGGAAGCAGCTGATGAGAAGAATACAAGTCCTAATACACTCAGGACATTGACGCCCTGGCCTACTGCCAGAGTGCTGGAACTATGACAAATACAGGGTGAGTGGAGCGGCACCAGTGCCAGTCTGGGAGAGCGGAACAACAGCTGGCACGGGCCGCCAGAGTAACTCTCTACATAACCTCCCAGGAAATACTGAAGTGAATAGCCTATAAAAGAGAGTTTTTATTAAGAGCCAAGGTCTTTTCCTTCTACTTAGCTTACCAATGCAACGTGACCCATCCAAGCTTGCGGTAAACCCTCTAGGACATATGCAGACATAGCTTCCAGCAGTGTTGGTACACTCCCCTCCATCACACACATTAGGGATTGTGCTACATTCATCGATATCTAGAAAGAGAATACACAGTTTGAGATGTATGGGTATAGAAAACATATCCCTGTCGTTTTAATCAGCAGTATAATTTACGAACAAGAAACATGGCTACAATTCCCAATCTCCAATTATCCTCCAGTTTATAGGTGTGAAGCCAGCTCCAGAATATCCCTGTAAGTCACAGTATATTAGGGGCACATTTGGCAAGCCCCTACTGGCAGCAGAAGAGTTAGTAGTGAGATCAGACATTCAGACAAATCTTTGTGTGTGAGGCAGACGTGTTTTATGGTCGTCTAGCATGGATACCTCTCTCTGTTTCCTAGATCAACCAGGCTCTGAATAGCAGCCAAGTCATTAAGTTGTGCATAGCTTCGTCCCACCAAGTGGGAAAAGCAGTTTTCTATAGCCAAGACCCATGGTCATATCTATCAGAAGTAGGAAGCAAAACATAGCCAGATTATTTTAGATAAAATATGTCTATTTTAATGTGTGAGTTTTACTATAAATTTTACTAGGTGACCTGAAAAATGTAAAAATAAGAATAAAAAAACATGAAAATCGAGGACTGTAGATTCAGTATATGAACTAAGAGACTTGGATATGTCAGTTTTATATGCTCCTGTATAGGTCGTCAATATCAGATGCCCCCCGAGACTGCAGGGCTCATGAGAGTGCTGCATCCTCTAAAATGTTTACTTGCACGCCATGTAGATTGTAGATAGTCAGTATCACCGCCCATATACTGTGCAGGAACACCCCCCAACTGGTAACCCCCACCTGGACCTTTATTGCAAACTGCTGACAATTCATTCAGAACTTCTAGCAGGAATAAAAAAGGAATGGTACAAAATAAATTATAAGAATAGATGCTCCACAAAGGGGCGATGCAAGTGGTTTCTAAAACAGACATGTAAGGAGAGGTCTCAGGTCCTCGTTAAAATAATAGCAATTACAACTGCAATTGTATTTTCAAATACTGAAATATGGTAATGTTAGGTCCTTTTCACATGTCTTTTTAGCCAATGAGAAGAGGCAATCATGTTAAAACTATGTTAAAAATATGTTAAAACTATGTATACCCTCAAATGGTATGGCATTGGTCTAAAAGTGAGATTGGATCCCTACAGTGAAACCTTCCCCTCGGAAATAATATTCAGATTAGAATATGACGGCTCAGCGCTGTGAGAACGTGTGTGTATGTGTCTGGATGACACATGGGTGTTGTAAGTAATCAGTTTAAAATATATTTATTTATGTTTGTGTTTATAACCATGGAGAATTGGCACACGGGTAGAATACACGCAGAGTTTGTTATTGCAAAAGTCACATTTCTAGACAACCCATGGGAGAAAATTTCAACAGAAAACGTGTTACCTTCACACTTCTGTGAGGTCTCGCTCTGTTTGTGTCCAGCTGGGCATTTACACTCATAGGATCCCACTGTATTGATACAGTTACCACCTTGGCACAGGCCAGGTATAGCTTGACATTCATCCACATCTGCAAAATAAAAGGACATACTTTGCTCAAATAGATCCAACAAGCCAACATTTTTTATGCCAGGATGCTATGGTTTTAATAAATATAACAATATGATTTTAATTCTTGAAAATAATCAACATGAATCGAAAAAGAGTAATTTAAGGATCGGTGAACGACTAAAGGCTCCAGATTGAAAAGGTTGTCTTCACTGAACAACACCTTTTGGTAGGAGGAATCCTTGAAGATAAGGAAGTCATGCTGCTGAAACTAACCTGAAACTGTGAGGGAACCCAGTTGTAAAGATGGCCATAAACATTGGTCTAAAGTTGAACAAAATGGACGATTTCAACCAAACTGAACATTCGTTGGGTGAAATTAAACAACGAACGATTAGCCTTGTCCGCCTTGTTTAATATTTTCATCCAATAACTGGAAAAAAGTTTCCTTCATTCAAAGAAAGATTGTTTGTGTATAAGTGATCTCTCAAAAAAAGATCTGTTTTTGTTGTCCATGAAAGATCTTTCTTTGAAAGCACATTTCCATAAAGATCTTGCATCCATTTTATGTATGGGCAGTTTGATCAACTGTAAAGACCAATATGGACTAAAATCTGTATGGTGGTATCTGAGAAGTGATTGTTCACCAGATGATTGAAGTACAACCATCAACCCACTACTTTCACACTCACGTTTGGTGCGGATCCGTCCTGGACCTGCACAAACGCATCTGTTCAGATAATACAATCGCATGCATCCGTTCAGAACGGATCCGTTTGTATTATCTTTAACATAGCCAAGACGGATCTATCTTGAACACCATTGAAAGTCAATGGAGGATGGATCCGTTTTCTATTGTGCCTTACTGTGTCATTGAAAATGGATCCGTCCCTGTGACTTACATTGTGTGTCAGGGCGGATCCATTTGGCTCAGTTTTGTCAGACGGACGTCCGCCTCCAAAGCGGAATGGAGACAGAACTGAGCCAAAAAGAGCCAAACTGAGGCAAACTGATGTATTCTGAGGGAATCCTTATCCATTCAGAATGCATTAAGGGCAAAACTGATCCGTTTTGGACCGCTTGTCAGAGCCCTGAACGGATCTCACAAACGGAAACCAAAACGCCAGTGTGAAAGTAGACTGATTAATGTGTTTGACCAGCTTTAGTGTTTAATTATGCTGTAGTGCCACCACAGGGGGCATTAAGCATTATATGGCTTCCAATAAAATGAAAGAGATGTAGAAAGTGTCAGTGCTGGGTTCTCTAAACAAAATGTGCTGTTTGTAGCTCCTCTCTGCAGATGAGGGTCCAGAAAAGGGGACTATCCTCCTCTGTTAACTCAGAATTTGAAAATGATATAGCAAAATATGTATTATACCATTATACATACAGATAAACCGAATACTCTCATTTAAAGGGGATGGTCGCTGTATCTATATTTTACATTACACATATGCTGGGAACAACACATAAAAGCAGCCAGTAATACGCTGTTATTTAATGTGTTTAATTCTTGTTTACAGAGTTTGCTCTTAATTACAGACCAAAATGGATGCTGGTGGAGGGTCATGTCCAGAAATAAAGAGACAGTAGTCAACTCTTCTAAAAGTAGGCATAGCCTTAACAAAAGGTTTAGGGTGATCAGACTCGTGAGTCTTTAGTTGAAAATGGGCTTTAGAACTTATCACATGAGAGACACAGCTAGATGACTCTTGGAGGGAAAATAAAGCATAATGTAAAAGTAATGAGAGAAACTAGACTTTCTCTTCCAAAGATGCAATTGTTAAATTCAGTTCTACACAGGATCTGAGGACCAGTGCATTTGGAACAGTTGAATATAACCAGATGTGGAGAACACCAGCAGGATTAAGTTTTGGATTACAACCTCAGCCAAATCTTGGCCGCTCTTTACACAAAGGTTTCTCTGTTTGTAACCTTCCGCTAGAAAATTAAGGCAGTGTGTACTCATTAACTACAAAATTAACATGGTTTTGTGAGGCTCAAGACTTTCTGTACGATATGGGAACCTCATTATCCCATGGTTCATTTCAAGATATTACTGTTATTACTAAAATGAAAAGAAATACATACAGTATGTGCTAAACTATGGCTATGGCTACATTTAGTAGCAATGGTGTGTGGATAATGTTAGTCAATAAAGGGGTTTTGTGGGTAGACAATGCTGATTAGCTACCCTTACGATAGGCTATCATCATCAGATTTGTAGGGGGTCTGACTCTCGGTAACCCCACCAATCATCTATCTGAATGGGCTTTGGACAAATGGGGCAAAACTTCAATAGCTGCGCAACCCTTATTAAAGGGATTAGCCATTTTCTGGCTGCATTTGACCAATATGTATGTAAGATGACTAAAGGAAACTTACTAATATAGTCTTTATTGATTTTCTATATTTAATAAATCATGTACTCTTGCGGGGCACATCTTCTATGCTGTCTACACAGGAGACTTGTCCATAAAAAGGCCTCTGATGGACAGTCATGTGACCAGGCAAAAATAACTCAGTCTAAACACATCACACAGCCTTCTCTACTCAAATACACCATACGTGCCACCTTCACTTGCAATGTTGAGAGTTTAGTGCATCTGTAGTGTATTTGAATGGAAGAGACTTAGTGATTTGCCTAGTCACATGACCTTACATCAGCAATCATTTTATGGACAGGACCTCCATGTGGACAGCACAAAAAACTTGGCCAACAAGGGAGAATATCTTATAAAATATAGAAAATGGTGCAGAATATCAACAAAGGCTATATTAGTAAGTGCCATGTAGTCACCTTACAAACACATTGGTCAACAGTAGTTGGAAAGTGGACAACCCCTTTAAGTAGTCAGTGTGCAGTGTAAACAAAGAAGAGACTGCTTACACAAAGGCCTCCTTAAACAGCTGAAAGTCCAAGAATTGTACCCCCATAAAGATAGGCCATCAATATTGTGAACCTAAAACCGTATTGCAGTACATAATAAAGGTCAAATACTGTATATTAGGTTTCTTCAGGCTCAAAAGCACTACAATTACAAAGAAAATACATCAACCTGGCTAAAACTATCTAGTCACCTACCGTAGCTAAGCATTGTGCAGGACCTGAAAATTGTATAGATTTCCTACTGACTTCAGCTGGGTGAGTCTGCAGTGCTTAGGCTAAGTCAGTGATGGCTAACCTCCGGCACTCCAGCTGTGGTGAAACTACGACTCCCAGCATGCTCCATTCATTTCTATGTAGTTCTAAGAACAGCCGAGCAAGTGTGCATCTTGGGAGTTGTAGTTCTACCACAGCTGGAGTGCCGGAGGTTAGCCATCACAGGGCTAGGTCTACATGGTGGCATGTGTCGCACGACAAAAAAGTATGCAGCTACACAGCGTGACACTGAATAGTCACGTGACATTTTTTGTAATGATAGTCAATGGTGTCGCATTGCAACATGCAACAGTCACACAAAAATCTAACTTGGATGGATTTTTTGCGACTGTCACGTGGCAGTATGTCGCATGTTTCAGTGCGACACAATTGACTATCATAAAAAAAAAAGACTTTTCAGCGCCAAAAATTTGCCCGACAAATGTCATTGTGTAGCCCTAGCCTAATGCAGTGAATTCGATATGCCTAAAAATCCCAATCTGGGTTGAGCACTTCCGTTCTGCTTTTGTAGATTACAAAGTGTTCTGCCTTGCCAAACTTTATAGCCACAATGTTTAAATGTGTTACTAGACCACATTCCCTGTCTTTCCAAATCAAACTACATGGATTTAAAATAACACAGAACAGAGAAAAAATGGACCCACAAATGCCAGAAAACATAATTGCATAATGACTGGTTGTTTCCATTCTGACTGAGCGGGTGTCTGACCCTCTCTCGCTGCTATGCCCATTTGTGAGATGAAAAAAACGTAAACTTGTACAAAAATTTAGGCAGAGGTTCACCCCTTAATATAAACATAAAGGGGCCCTTTAAGAAGGAATGTCTGTGATAATGATTGTGAATAAAAAAAAGGACAAGACTGATTCAAAAACTCAATATCAAAATGCCTTTACTAGCTAGTATTGCACAAAATGACCTAAAAAACTCTACTGAAGAGACAAATTCATTTTAACCGACTACAAAAGGAAAAAGAAAAAAAGATGCATTGTTTAAGAGAATTGTTTGCTATAATCATTTTAGAAAACTAGCTCATGTATATCAAGCAGACGATTAAGGCTAGTTTCACACTAGTGCTAGGGATCTGGCAGGCTGTTCCGGCAGGGAATGGCCCGCTGGATCTCTCTGCATTCTAGCATTGCTGGAAGCTTGAAAGTCTCCGATTGGCATCAATAACCATAATGGGGACCAGTGGAGAATTGGCCGGGAAAAATGCTGCTGCATCAGCAGAAAAGGCTTCAATTGTCACAGCAGAATAAGAATTGGAACTGATTGGCAAAGGGTTGCCTTCTCCGTTGAGTCTTGTTTTCTGCTTCATCGAACTGATGGATGTTGACGTGTCAAGCGAGAAACATAAGATAACAAACACCTTGCAACCATTGCTGGAAGAACACAAGCTGGTGGTGGCAGTGTTATGGTCTGGGCAATGTTTTAGTGGCATTCTGTGGGCCCACTCATCCATGTGGAAGGCAAAAGATTTGGGTATGAATCGATCCTTGCAGATCACATACACCCATACATGCTGATGACATGTCTTCCCTGGGGTGGATGGGATATTCTAGCAAGACAAGACAACATGTCACATGGTTAGAAATTACCAACAATAGTTGGACGGGCATGACCAAGTACTCCCCTGGCCCCCTAATTCTGCAAACTTGAATCCAATAGAGCATCTGTGCAACTATCTTGATGGTTGTGTTTGCTCTATGGATCCTCCCCCAAGCATCCCCCAGCAGCTGGGGGATGCACTGCAGTCAACATGGCTCCAGATACCTGTGACAATCTACCAGGATCTTATTTAGTCCGTCCCAGCCAGTCTACTTGCTGTCCGAGCTTCCTGTGGCAGTTACTCTGGATATTAGCTAGGCTTTTAAGTTAATCCTTGATGGTGCTACATAGGATCAATCTAACCCAATACTTCCTACAGTATGTCCTATACTACCAGGGGCAGATTGGCCATAGAGTCTACAGGGAAATTTCCCTGTGGGCTGATACCCAGGGGGGCTCCTGAGCCCTCCTCACGGTCGTCAGCCAGGTAGGTAATGATCGGTTGCTCCCAGAGTTAATTTACACTGGGGGTGTCAAGCTGTTATCTACTTGGCTGGAGTAGGAGGACAGAATGTGACAGCTGGTACTGGTCACCGCAGAGAGGCAGCTTCTGAGGAGGTATTTTGTGCTGCTTGGGCATTATTTTGTACTGCACTGTAGTTTTTGATGCTGCTGGGACAGTTTATTGTGTTGCACTGAATTATTTAGCGCTGCTAGGGCGGTGTTTTGTGCTACAATATGGTATTTCTTGCCCTACCTACTTGTGTTGGCCATGCCTTTTGTGAATTTTGAGCCACCTACAACACTATGCCAGTCCACTGGTATTTTTTTCTCCAGGGCCACTTTAAGTTCCCAGTCCGCCCCTGTATACTATACCCAGTTTCCAGGTTTTACATTGGCACACACCTAATGTAACTGTCTGCCGGATAATCTAGTGACAGATCTCCGTGTACATCTTCAAAATCCTTATTTTTTTCCTGCATTATTTAACCGATTTGTGTTTATTTTTTCTAAAATATCAGGCTTACTTTAGCTTAAAGTTTTCATAAAACTGTGGGAACATAGAAGCCGCGTTTATTCTTTCTGCAGCTTTTTGGGGGCTAGAATGTTTTATTAATTGCTAAAATGTGCCTAGACATGTCCTTTCCTCTATAAAGTGTGTCTAAACTGTACACAAGGAATGAGATGAACACTTTAGGTTCAGGTGTGATTTTCATCACCTTCAAGTAATTGTAAACTAAAGGTTCTCCTGCAGAGGAAAGTTTTGCCACGCCAAATGGCAAGGCGTTTAAAGGCAAACGTTCATCTGGGAGGGGATCTACAAATATGACTTCTAACATGTCAACTATCTCTTTGCATAGCTTTTAATTGTTATGCTTTATCTGTATAGACAGTGCAGAAAGATGTGTGCCGAAAGAATCATACAGCCTATATGTATTCTCTTGAAGGAGGATGAGTTCTGCCTATTTCCGCCATAAAAACAGGAACGTTGAAGGACCTCATACTCTAAGCCCCAGACAGTGGCCAGTTTTTGCCACCATGAAAACCGCGGTTTCACTGTATCTTCAGACTATTGCTCTGTTTCACACCGATTCCTGTAGGGAGCTGCTCTGTTGACTGACAGCTAATAAACTCTCATTTAAGCTAAATTCTTACCAAACCCATAAGGTTTTATCTAAAATCAGTGTTTATGAGCTGTCAGGAGTTCAGAGATAAGTGCTACAGATCCAACCAACCAGTTCTCTGAAGTAGCTCTTTGACGGATTCAGCGTGAAGTAAAGAGCCTGCTAGTCTGCAAATGCACTGAAAGTGAAAGCTGTAGAGGAAAAACTGTTGAACTTGTTAAAAAAGACCAACTGGAAAAATTTAGCCCAAAATGTGTAAAATGCAATGATAAAAAAATTACCCTCATAGGTGTCTATAGCCTTCAAAGACAGGAAAATAGGACTCTGACTTGAGTCATTAACTAGTCTGTTACCTGTTATGTCTGTTTTAGTAAATGGTTATATTCCACATGAAATTACAATTCTGGAGCATATTTTCATATAAATATATGTTGTGTCATTCCTCTATTATTCTTGTTAGAAGTTTATGAGTAAAGGTACAACTGGGTGATGCTTTCCAATCGGTACTGTGAGTGTCAGACTAGAACACTCCCCAAACGGTAACACCCAGCTGTACCTTTACTCAGAAACTTCTCTTATGAACAATAGGAGAATGGCATAACATGCAGTTAAAAGAAAAGGCGTCCAGAATAGTTATTACATGGGAAAAGCAAAAAGTTACTAAAAGAGACATGTCAGGAGAGGTGATAGTTTCTCTAAATAGACAAATATTTAGATGCATAGGGCAGTATGGTGGCTCAATGGTTAGCACTGGTACCATGCAGTGCTGGGGTCCAAGGGACAACAAGTGCATAAAGTTTGTATATTCTCTCCATGTTTGTGTAGGTTTCCTCCCCACTCCAAAAATATACAAAACTGTGTGTGTTGTGTGTTGGGGTCAAGCCATCTACTTCCCAGGAAGTTGCCCAACTGTGCCTGCACCTTGAATCCCTGTTATAGAAGTGAAGTACATTGCACATGCTTGTCATTTTCATGTATTATGCTAACATTTTTCTTCTAGTGTTTTTCCAGTACAAGCAAAATATCATTTTAATATGTATCTAGATATATTTAATATCTATCCATGTAAAAATAGTTTCTTGTCTCTGGGTTAACCAAAAGCTTTTAGGTGCAGTCACACAGAGTCAGACATCCATTCCAGGCATGTGATTATTGACTAGTTCCTGCCACTCAGTAGGTGGGGGAAGGAGAACTCTAAACAACACTCAATTTACTTTGATTAGCAGAGCAATTAGCTACATATTTTTTGCTTAAAATCACGGTAAATCACAAACTTTCCTGGGGAATAACACCATTAACTCATGTATTACTTGTTTGATCTCCTTTGCATTATCTGTTATAAATTAAAGGGGTTGTGCAGGGGTTTTATATTGATGACACATCCTTAGGATAGGTGATCAATATCTGATTGGTGGGGATCAGACAGCCGGCACCCCCGTCAATCGGCTGTTTGAAAAGAAGGCGGTACTCTATGTGAGCGCTACTTCCTCTTCATTACACTGTCTGTTGTCTTGGAAATTAGTGTAATTACAAGTACTCTCAACTTTCATTTGAATGGAACGAGTACTTACACTACGTCGCTGCTACAAGGGAGTCGGCGCGTAGTGTAATTAACAGGAAGTGTCACTCGCATGGAGTCATGTAGGCCATCAATATAAAACCCTACACAGCTCCTTTAAGTTATACTTGTAAGGCATGTAAGGCTCTTTTCACACTGCATTCTGTTATATTTCCATTGCGTTTGAAGTCAAGAACAGTGAACTCTATAGAGCTATTCTCGGTGTCAAAAGTCAATGTCAAAATTTGTTTGGAACTGTTTTACAAATAATACATCAAGGAAGTCATTGCTCCGTTGATGCTGAACTGAACAGACAGAGCCTAAATTATGTGCATGATTCAACTGACCAACCACTTAATTGATGGGCCCACCTATTTCAATTACAAATGTTACTTTATAATAATGATATTACTTATACATTTTACAAACACATTTGGATAATTAGAATAATGAAAAAAGTAAGAAGGTATAAAAAGGGCCTCCAATATGGAGAAAAAATGTGAATGAGATTTGATGATATATGATATTTAGACCAATTTACCTTGGCAAGCTCCAGTTCGGATATTTGGTATGAATCCCCTACGGCAAGGGTGTGGTTGAGCAGGACACATCTCACAAGGATGACCCCAGGCACGGCCAATGGTAGCACAGCACAATGTCTTTGTGCACACAATACCACTAAGTTGTCCTTGACACATTTGGTTGCTGATTTGTGTGAAACATGGTCCGGTACGGTAATCTGAAGAAAGGAAAGACAACATTGAATTGGTGGTGGCAGCAAGTCATACTTAAAAGTCTACATTTGTGTCGCCAAATCAGAAACTGGGCCACAAACATACCATATGGGAATTATAGAAATGCTTGTCTACATTTAGGCCTGGTTCACACCTGAGCATTTTACAGCGCGCTCCTACGCGCTGTAAAACGCACAACAGGCGAAAACCCATGTTTCCCTATTGGCATGGTTCTCATCTGCGCGTTTTACGTTTCACGCGCTGTAAAATGCCCTACGCCCAAAGAAGTACAGGAGCTTCTTTTGGGCGTATTGTCGCACGTAACACCTCTGTTTTTCATTGTAAGACTCTGTGGTCAATCGCAAGGACACGCGTATGACACGCGTTTCCTATTTCCAAAAACACGCTGTGAAAAAGTCAGACAAAAATGCGTGAAAATCGCGCATATCAAATACGTGATGTGTGAACCAGGCCTTAAAACGAAAACAGGAAACGGCTGCTCAGCTTATCACTGGATGAGGTCAGTGTGGCCAGTGATTGGCTGAACAGTAATTTCCTGTGTATTGAGAAATCCCAGGAAGTGGAGATCGCCAGGGGACTGTGAAGCAGCAAAAGCAGAATGGTGGTAGCATTGTAAGGTGAATATGATTTTTTTATGATATTACACTGTGTAGAGCCTTTTCTATTGGCCATACACCCCCTTTTAAAGTTCTGGGAAATTTTTAAAACATTATTATTGGATTGAAGGTTTAAAAATGACACATTTTAGTATTAAACAAATGATGAAGTTGGCTCCTTAAAGAATAAGAAGGCTTTTCTTACATAGTGTATAAAGCAAATAGTTATATCTCCTATTTGATGCCATATTACTGCTTCTTTTATACCAGCACTTTCTAAACCTTATGGACTCTATCCAACAAAAACATAGGAAAGATATAAATGAAAGTAACTGGTATGTCTCGTATGTATTTTATTTTCTTTAATCAAGAGAAAGGAATTTTAAGTGGCTGTTAGACATTGCATTTGTTGTACGTCTAGTAATGCAGTTCCTCTTGTCTTATATGAACTTTACGGAAAGGAGTTAGTCTAAGCAGGAAAGCCCTGGAGAAAACTATAAGAGAGGGGGGTTGTTGCGCTTTCCTGCTATCAGTTCACCATGGTAGCAATTCCCAGGACTGTATTAATTGGGCAGTAAAATATCCCAGATGTAGAAGCAGAGCGATTCCCTCATAGTTTTCCTCCCCCCTTCAATCAGTGTCTAACACTGAGCTCATGCCATTGAGAAACTATAGGGTAGAAATCTGTGACCGTGTTCAGGCTCCTAAGGCATATACTGGATTTGCACATCTGGGATCTTTCAGGCATTATAACACTAAAACATCATCAGGAACTCATGAAGAAGGAGATCTTTCAGCTATCAGAAGATTGATAGCACATTCTGTCCCAGAATCTGTCTCACAAAATTCCCAGATGAGTCTTTTCGAATGGTTCACTGGAAAACACTACCTTCCAGGGTAGGGTTTCAATTTTTTTTATTGGGGCCCACCAGCCAGAATATGTTGATGCCTAGGCTTCATTAGTGGTAAAAGTCCATGCCTGAATCTTTCACGTGTCAACTGAAACCAGGTAAAGCAGAAAAGGAGTCGATTGTGTTGCTAAACCAAATAGTGATGCAGCCTGAGAAAGGCCTGTGTTGCAGAGGCAATCACCATATGATGACACTAGTGAAACTGCTACCTCAGTTGTATCTTATCAACAGCTAGGGCAGTAATGGCGAACCTTTTAGAGACCGTGTGCCCAAACTGTAACCCAAAACCCACTTATTTATCACAAAGTGCCAACACGGCTATTTAACCTGAATACTACAGTCCCATATAGTATATCTTCCTGGTACTTTATCACTTAGCTATAACAGCCTGCCTACATTCAGTGCTCTGCCTGACCTGTTCATAGTGCACCCCCCATGCCAATTTCTTAACCTAACCCCTTTGCCACAATGGAAGCCCTCATTCTCCATGGCCCTTCTGCTGCCCCCTCTTGCCCCTACCTGGTGCTGCTTGAGGCAATCGCCTCACCTGGCCTCTTTGGTGGTGCACCCCTGGGTGCCGGTGCCCACAGACAGTGCTCTGAGTGCCGCCTCTGGCACCCGTTCCATAGGTTTGCCACCACTGAGCTAGGGGATACCTGATCAGAGAGGGCCACCATAGTCTAGGAACTGATCTAGACCATAAGGCTACTTTCACACTGGCGATTTGGCTTTCCGTTTGTGAGATCCGTTCAGGGCTCTCACAAGCGGCCAAAAACGGATCAATTTTGCCCTTAATGCATTCTGAATGGATAAGGATCCGCTCAGAATGCATCAGTTTGGCTCCGTTCCACCTCCATTCTGCTTTGGAGGCGGACACCAAAACGCTGCTTGCCTGGTGATGCAGAGCCATCCTGACTTACAATGCAAGTCAATGGGGACAGATCATTTTTCACTGACACAATATGGCACAATAGAAAACGGATTCGTCTTGAACACCATTGAAAGTCAATAGGGGACGGACCGTTTTGGCTATGTAAAAGATAATGCAAATGGATCCGTTCTGAATGGATGCATGCAGTTGTATTTGAACGGATGCGTTTATGCAGATCCATGACGGATTCGCACCTAACGCAAGTGTGAAAGTAGCCTTAGTTAGCATTAGCTATCATATAGGCAACCCTACTTAAGGGGTAGACTTATTTTGTATAGGACCAATTCTATTACACAAAACATCTGCTCATATCAATAGTAGTTTCAGTAATTGGCACGAAGATAAAGGTTGTGGAATCTTTAAAAATATTTGATGTTGCTTTTATTACGGTACCTAGAGTACCTGTTTTATATAGCTAACGACAATGAGCCTGTGTTCTATGGACAGGGTTACAGATCGGATCAGAAAGTCCAAGGCAATAAGATTTCCATAAAATGTAGGGGCACATTTATCAGGACCGGCGTTTTAGATGCCGGTCTTAATAAAGCCCTATAGTTGGATCGCCTTTTGTCTTTCACCTTTTAAGAAGGAATAAATAAAAGATATATTTTATGGAAATCCAGGTGCCTTGGACTCTCTATTTTACAGATCAGTGATCAAGTGGAATCACGGGCATCTAGTTGTGCAAGAGATCCATACTTTCTTGGGGATCGAGGAGTAGAAGAATTTTAATATCTGTCTGGAGTACTGGGCAAGGGTAACAAATCTACATATGATCTTTTAGTTACAGCATCTTTCTCATGGCTGACCTAGTCTCTGTGAAAGAACAAATGAGCAATTTAGCAAAATGATATATATTTGTGACAATTTCAATTTAGAATTTCTTCAAGGTCAGAGAGAACAACCCTAGTTTGTGCACACATTTTTCTTGTTACAATGTCTGCACGTACATAATTTCAAGGAATTCAAAATGGGCCATGGCAATGAAAACACTGGTAACCGAGAGACAGAATATTCTGCAATTTTTTTCCTGTCTCCAGTTGCTTTATGGATAATAATGGTGTCTCCATATGTCCAAACACACTCTTCGACAACTTGAAAGGACACTATGAAGTAAGTGTGGCTTGTTATTGATGGAAATCAGACCTCGAGTTATTTGAGCCCTGGATGACATAAGAGCAATTATCCACATCTTTGTTCTAGAGTGTAAAATAAATACTCTGAGGGCTATTTACATTATGCAGGGGCAGATCAATCAGCATTCATGAGTCCCCAGCAATAGAGGGGGAATAAAATCATCTGTTACTGATCTTTCAAGCATGTTTCCGTGTGCACAAACATTTCAGCATGCATTTGGACCAGAGAAACATATTGGTTTATAGATGTGGCTGATCATCATCAGTCAGCTGAATGTCCCTCATGATACAGAAGGTATGACAGAGTCATTAGTGGATTTATGAGAAAGATCATTGGTGGATGAAAACATGTCCTCATCATGGATGTCTAATTATAGAGGCATTGCATCTTCTGTAACCAACAACAAAGGTATGAGGACAACCAATGGATGATGATTTGAGTTTGGATTGTTATTGTTTTTACTCACTACTATTAGGACAAAATGCTGGTAACTACTGGTCATTCATTTGTTCAGATAGAAAACACCCAGAGATTAAAAAAGCAAGTAAGATATTGTAGTTGCTCACCGGATAGAAACACCAAATACACATGTGGGTGCAGATAGATCATGGCATGCCTTGGAATCCAGGAATGGCTGCTTCTCCCTCTGCATGGTATCCAAACTGGATTCACAGCTCGATGATTGGGAGAGGATAAAATGCAGATTGTGGGGCGCTGCCACTCGATCAATAATTTACTAATAAAACCAGGATAAAATACAAGAATAAAACAGTGCACTGTGATTCCTTTCGAAGGGTGTCCCCCTTCTTCCTTGAGGAAGAATGTCAGCCCTCTTTCTTGTAGAAGAATGACCCCTACTTCCTTGAGGAGGAAGGTCCCACTCCTTCCTTGAGAAAGAAGGTACCCCTCCATCCTTGAGGAAGAAAGTCCCCCATTCTTACTTGAGGAAGAAGGTTCCCCATTTTTACTTGAGCATGAATGTCCTTCTTATTCTGTGAGCAAGAAGGGAGACCTCCTTTGAAACGTGTCACCATTTTATTCTTTATTTATTCTATTTTATCTTTATGTTATTAATAAATAAATGAATAATTGATCGAATGACAGCTCCCCGCAATCTGCTTTTCATCATCTCCTGCTCATTTACTCAGATATGGCAGTAACTATGTAGTTGAACTGACTCATCCGGTGTCAAACTAATGCTTAGAATGTAAAGCTAGCCTTAAGCTATTTTCACAATAGCGTTAATCTTTTCCGGTATAAAAAAACGCTTCAGTTTTGTTCCTATTCATTGTCAATAGGGGCAAAATGTTACTGAACGGAACAGAACGCTCCAAAATACATTCCGTTCCGTTCTCATACCGGAGAGCAAATCACAGCATGCTGCGGTTTGCTTTCTCTCCTGGAATGCGGAGTAAGACAGATCCGTCATGACCCACAATGCAAGTCAATGGGGATGGATCCGTTTTCTCTGACACAATCTGACACAATAGAAAACGGATACATCCCCTATTGACTTTCAATAGAGTTCATGACGGATCCATCTTGGGTATGTTAAAGATAATACAACCGGATTTGTTCATAACAGATGCAGATGGTTGTATTATCAGTAACGGAGGCGTTTTTGCTGAACCCTGCCGGATCCAGCAAAAACGCTAGTGTGAAAGTAGCCTTACTCATCACATGGAATGTGACTAAAAAGGTGCCAAAGGTTGGGGACCTCTGATTTAGAGCAAGTCATTGCCCATATTCCTCCATAAAACGGTATGTAGTGCCTGTGCCACTGTATGCTGTAGCACTATAAATACTTTACAATGTGTGCTTGTACACCAAAACTGTAATTGTGGGGAACTGGGGGTGTTTTTAATAACTAAATTCTATGATGTATTCATTTGACAGAAAAATATGGTCTAGTTTTCCTGGAGTAGTGATTACCCATATGTACCATCCATTCAATACAATCATGGAACCTATAAGGGAGAGCACTGAGCCATATTGTTCATATTATATAAAATATATCACATTAAGCTTATGCTTATGGGAATTTATGCCCAGTAATATATATATATATATATATATATATATATGTATATATATATATATATATACATATAAATGTTATTAATGGCTTCTTTATGAAAGACCCTGTGTGTTTTCTTTTAGTGGTACTTTAATATGATGTGGAACAGAAGTTGAATGAGCTTCAGACATAAACTAGTGTGCGAGTATGTAAGCCTATGCTGATAAACAAGCCAATTGATGAATTCTATGAGGCTATAATTGTTTATGGTAGATGTCAAAGTGATATAATATGCACGGGGTATAGCCATAGTTGCACTCTTGTATTTCATTTTACGTTATACTGTATGTGTATCAAAGTAAAAAAGGAGTAGACTGCAGTAAATGCGCACAGGATATCGGCCAATATAATCATTTACATACATCTATCATTTACTATATACACATACATTTCAAACATGGTGCAGTCTAAACAGTTTTGAATCTATCATTTAATGATATTCACACACCATCCCTCATGCAATGTTTCACGCTCAAATTAAACATCTGCTTATAGAATTCTAATTCATTATTATTAATTGCAATCTACTACTGTATAGCCCATGACGTTAGCATGTTTTTTGTGTTGGTTTCACATTTTATGTTTAATGTCACATTTGCCACTGCAATTAGCTGTGAAATACCAGCCATCTATATGAATCGGATAGTATGTGTAGCAGGCATAAAAGTGATATTTTTTTGTTCACTTGATAAACTGAGGTACATCTCAGGCGTTTGTCAAGAAGGTCCCGTGATGAATCCTAGGAAATACTATAAAGAACCACATTAAAACTAATGACCAGAATAAAGGTTAAAAGGGAAAGGTTCCCATATAGGGTTGCAATCGCCCCCTTTGGCTAAGATAGGCTTTGATTGTTGGCACATTAGGGGGTAACCTTTTTTGTCAGAATCTTAGTAAAGAGGGTTTAATAGCCAAAGGGTTTCTATTTCTGGAGTTGACTTGTTTTTGAGATTCCTTGACTATGATTGCACTAGTATGTTTTTAAAAGATAGAGTTAAAAGTTTTTAATACGCTGTATTTTTCAGTGATAAGAAAAAGTCATGACACCTGACATGTATTTAATGTGTAAAGTGGTAGCCCAACAGTCCTTCAATGGTAGATGCTGAAGGAAAGAAAGGTTGGGCATGTTGAATCTCCACTGAAATAGACATGCACCCGGCCTAGACTATCACTCTATAGTCTATGGCCAGCTTAAGAGCTGAAAATGGATCAGTAAAAACAATAGGTTTATTGGCCATTACGAGGGGTTTCTAGCTAAACATTTAATTTGCATTATAGAGGTACATAAGCACCTTTACTCAGTACTTTTAGAAAATGTAGGTGGTACCAGGTGATACCTGGAGGACCCACATGTTGAGACTAAACATTGCTGAATGGTGTGCCAGCTATCTGTGGGGCAGCATGTTCCTCATGGTTGTGGAGTAGCCAGAGGTGGCTAGCACCTGACCCAAAAATCCGGTTCGGATAGACAATAGCTATGGTTGCAGTTGGAAAATATTTCTGGGTTAGGCTACTTTCACATTTGCTTTCAGAGCGGATCCGTCTGAGACGGATCCGCTCATATAATGCAGACGATGGATCCGTTCAGAACGGATCCGTCTGCATTATATTGTAAAAAAAATTCTAAGTGTGAAAGTAGCCGCAGACGGATCCGTCCAGACTTTACATTGAAAGTCAATGGGGGATGGATCCGTTTGAAAATTGAGCCATATTGTGTCATCTTCAAACGGATCTGTCCAGGCTTACAATGTAAGTTAATGGTGGCGGATCCGTTTGAATTTGACATTTGCTGAGCAGAGCGGAGCCCAAACGACTGATGCATTCTGAGCGGATCCGCATCCACTCAGAATGCATCGGGGCTGTACGGATCTGTTCGGGGCCGCTTGTGAGAGCCTTTAAACGGAACTCACAAGCGGAGCCCCGAACGCAAATGTGAAAGTAGCCTTAGTTTGGATTTCAACTAGTTCTACAGTAGTATGGTAAAGCACACAACATTATGCTGACATCATATCTTGGGACACAGAAAGGGGGAAACCAGTTGCAGACATGAGGTCTGCCTGGCAATGAAGCTGGTTGAGGTGCAGCGATTTGGGCCAGGCTTCCCTAAGTTATGGTAATGCAGATATATAACAAATAAAAGAAGTGGTATCAATCAACTCATCATCTTAGTCGTAGAATTGTGTTTTTTGTCTGTGTATATCAGAATGAGGGTGCATTACAGTACTGCCAGTAGACATACTGTAGAATTATGGAATTTAATACACTGCCCATCTTGATAGACTAAGCAGACCATACTATTCATATTGTTTATTGTCAGTAGTAGGCGTTTGAATGGCAGAATCACTTTGAGATGTGATTGGTGGAGGAACCACTCAGAAACATGTAAGTGATACCACCCCATGTCCTGTTTTCTATTCTGATTTGTTTTGCTTGGCCCAGCAGTCCTTGTGTATACACAGATGGTGAGCTTGTTTTGTCTCCTAAAACAAGTCCAGGCTCAAAGACATTCTTCAGGGTTTAGAAAATTACTGAAGAAAAAAATGAACCCTCACTACCAGCGACCACTGACATCACATTTAGCAATAAATTCAAACCATATGTGTAAAGGTGTAGAGTTAACAGGACGATGTCAGGTAATAATGTTGCAGCTTATGTTTATCACAACTTTGTGTGCGTTAATGAGTTGTGTGTCCTATTTAATCCATCAAACTCTCAGAACTTGAGCTAGATGAAACAAAGCCTACTCTACTCCTTCCCATAGCTAAATCTGTACATGTGTGCAACAGTGTTCCCCCTTTCCGTGCCCCAAGATATGATGTCAGCATAATGGAATGTGTATCACCATACTGTAGAACTAGCTGAAATCAAAACTAACCCAGAAATGTTTTCCGCCTGCAGCCATAGCTATTGTCTAGGTCCCAATATGTGTTTGGCAGTATAATGTCTTAACTAATTTTTTATTTTATTTTTTAAAATAAAATCAGCTACTTTTCACCATGGAAGACTTAGAGGAAAGACTTGTGAATTTTAACAGTTTGAGGGAAATACCTCCTGTCAAGCTTAGCATATCATTTGGTTTCTGCAGGTCAATATGCTTTGACTAATGTAACAAACAGCAGCAGGGTTTTGCCACATGCTTGTGAGATGGGAAAGACACACTTCAGACCACTGACTAATCAATTTCCTGAGAGACGGAATTAGAGTCAGAAGGTCAGCTGGTGGTGTCCACATGCCTTCCTCCGGGGGCTTCTCATAAACAGGCATCTCTCTCACTCGGCCTGATGACAAAACCACATTACAGCTTCTTCTCTGCGTAGGGGTTGTGGTTGTGGAAGGAGGGGGACAGAAATTTTAACAGCAGTGTTCATGAAAACACAACAACACGCATTGTTTAATCTACATACATATGTACTGCAAGCTTTTCTTGGCTCTTTATCAAACAGTCCTTTTGTTTTAATGAATTGCTGTATCTTGACATCTGCTTGAATCTCCCCTCCCTACACTGCTGATTTCCCTTTTCAAAAGTGAATAAATTTGACTGTAAACCCTTTCAAACAAAGGCATCAGTACACTGAAATATGTAAAAGATGTAAAATGACTACACATATTCAGTGTCATACAATATACATGGAAATAGCAACAGTACAGGTATGGCCACACGGAAAAATAGGCAACAAATCTTGCTGTGAATTTTCTGTAGCTTTCACCCTATGCATTTGCGGTAGAGATCTGCAGCATCAATTGACAAGCTGCTGATTTCAAATGTGCACCGTAAGGTCGATTACCACTGTAGATTTCTTTTTCCGCAGGGTGTGTTTTAAATTTTGTAAAATCTTACCCTCTTTGCTGTTTCTGTAATATGCTGTGGATTTTCTGCCAGCAATTCCATGTTGGACAATTCCACAGTTCATCTGCCTCATGTGATCATACTATGAGGATAGGTTCACATGAGGCAGCATTTCTCTCTCCTACAAAATCAGTAACACCATCTACTCATGCAGTTTTTGCAGCAAATTTAGGCAAAAAATTGGAAAAAAAATCTTTAAAAATATCCATAAAATTGTCCTTTAAACAATAGGTCATTTTCTGAGGACACATTTCCTTTAAGGTTATCACCTGTTAGACCCCCTCCCCAGACACATAGAAATGATTGTGTTAAAACACCTGAGAGTAATGTAGCTGAAATGTATAAAAATCTGTGACTTTAGTGCAAAAAGAAACAAGTGCCAAAACAAACAAAACTCACTTAATTTTCATATGACTATAAAATTTAGTTTACACAGTATGATTGGGACATTATTGGAGTAGCATTTCTTTTTGTGCTTTGTTGCTTGTTGCTGGGTTCATAGTTCTCACTATGCATTTTGTCGTCTTTGTATGTTTATTTTAACTAACTATGGCTGGTGTCACACAAGTATTTTTTACTGGATCTTTTGAGGAGTTTTACAGCTTTTGGTGCAATTTTTTGGCTGGCATATTTAGTATTTTGCAGCTTTGTTTTAGGCAAAAACACCAACTCCAGATGTTGCATGGCCGTCTATGGGAAAAATTAAACATAAAGCAAGCAGGCATTTTTTTTGTTGTGGGTTTTTCACTCTTCCATTTTTGGGTAAATGGCTTTTTCTGATATCACAGCATGTTCTGGGTATGGCGTTTTTTCTTCCACAGACAGCTTCATAAAAACAGATGCAATGTGTTTTGGTGTTTTTTTTAAATGGTGGTTATGTGCCAATTTATTTTGCTCAAACTGGTTCCTAAAAAAGAAAAATGCAAGGCATACAAAAAACACCACTAAAGAACACCGGGTGGTAACCCACTATATAGATAAAATGCCTAAAAAAAATAAAAATAATAATCCTACAACAATTTTGCCAAAGTGAAAACTGTGTGTGGCAGTACCCTAACAATGGCTCATTCTAAACATAATTTGATTTTGTTTAAATAATTTCTAATTTCTTCTTGGTTTTGCCTCATTTTCTTAGGTTGTCTTATGTTTTATTTATTTTTTACCTTTATTTTTTGTGTTTTTGCATTTTTTGTTCATTGACATTAACAATAAAAACCTGTAATTCCGTCCCCCCCAGAAGATAAAAAACAGCAATACATTTTTTAATTTATTAATATTCTTTTTAGGATGTGATAATCTTTGAAAGGGTTACCCATGAAAAGATAATGATGACTTATCTTCAGCCAATCAGCTGTTTCAGGGAGCCACTGCGTTCACTGAAGCTCTGGGAAATGATGCAGGCTCCAAGAAGCTTTCCAAGGACAGTGCTGTACATCATATAGTAGCAGTCTTTGGTATTACATTGACTTGAATGGGGCTGAGCTGAAACTAGACCACATAAACCCTTTACAGTGATGTCACTCGTCTAGAAAGAGGCTGTGGCACTCAAGGCCTCTTCTAACAACTGAACGGTCATGGTCCCAGGTGTCACACCCCCACAGAACTGATACTGATACACTATCCTGAGGATAAGTCATAAATATCTTTCTGTGGATAACCCCTTTAACTTTGTACATACAACTGGTACAGGATGATGAAGAAATTTAGGAATGCTAAACCTAACAATGAATTATTTGGGGGAGGGGGCAAAAGTTCTCAATTTGGTGAATTTCTGCTGTGTGTGAATGATATATGAAAACATCCCATTAATTTGCATTGGATGTGAAATGAGGATATAAGTGAATAATCAGTGTCTAAATCCTCATCAAATACTGAATATGTGAACTTAGTTTAAAAGTAAATATTTTTGCATTCTTAAATTCTTTATTTAGTGCTCCATTAAAATTGAAATTTTGAAACATAAGAAAAAATTTAGAACATAAAACTCATACCAAAGTAATCAAAATTCACAACCCCCCCCAAAAAAAAAAATTGACAAGTTTGTGTTCATTAATGCAAGTACAGTATATTTCATAAATGCCTTTTTTAATGCAGTGGTCAATGCAAACATGCGTAAACTTGGCCTAAGACTTGTGGGGTTGAAATTATTTTTATGTTTAAAATATACAGTATATTAAGCAAAGTAGAGTACCTAAACTGAACCTGAACTGTTTCTTGAGGATTTCAGTCTGAGGTTAAATATTTGTGGACAGCGAAGTTATTGCAAGAGTCCAACGAGCAACATTATCAAATTAAAAACAGGGTCAAATGGAGGACACAAAGTTATAAAAAGTGCATTAGGATAAACGAGCAAATATCAGTCAAGAGTTTTGGCAATCATTTTGCAATATTGGAGGAATTACTAAGAGCAGTGATTGCAATATCTAGAAATGGGCCTGAGTAAAGTTAAATTTGCTTATTTAAGTGCAACATAAAATAAGTAACAAAGCAAGAAAAAAGGGTCATAAAAACCAATAAATCCTCAAAATTATCCACAGTGTGAATATAAAATGATCAGTCAGCCTAATTAATAAAAGCTAAGTTTTGAAGCTTCTATTAAGTGGGTCCCTAGTGGGATTTATTGGGACTTTTTTCTTTCCTTGAACTTTATTATTTCTAAGACCTAAGCTTTCATAAAATAAGTAAACCACAAAAACTACTACTGCCATATTAATGCCATTATGTTTTTGGTGGCTCTTATCCTTTGAAATCTATTTTTTTTCTTTTTATGCTTTTAGGCAAGAGGTAGGTTCCCATATAAGCCACCTCTTTTTATACTGAAGGTATGACATTTTTAAAAAGCCACATTAGCTAGATATACAACATATATGTTTGTGTGCTGATATACTGGTATAGAGAAAGATTATATATATACCTCTTTCACATTGAGGTCCAGTAAATCCATAAACACAGGCACATCTGTTTGGCCCGATACAACGTCCTCCATTCTGACAACCGTTTTCACATACAGCTTTAAGGGAAAAATGTAAAACAATTTATTATTAATTTGTACAATGACATTTGTGACAAACAAAACATTCACCAGATGCTGTTAAGAAAAACTGTAAAACCCTGCAATATTTCCTCTCAAAAGGAAAAGTTGAAGTCTTAGCATTCAAACTTCTTTGTCATTTGAACTTCAAAAGACAAGATTGGGTAGTTTTGCAGTAAGTGTACTGTTGAGGTGTATTAGAATGTATCTTTAGAATTCTTGTTTGAAACTTTATGTTATTGTCACCTCTATTGGCATTCCCAGTATTCTAAATGTTGTTTTTAAACGACTTAACCTTTGTCAGGAGGACAGCTAACCTTTTTACAGTGTGAAGCAGAAGGTGAAATATTGGTGTTGATAGAGGATGCATTGATCTTTTTTATAAGAAAAAAAAGTATCCCTTATTGTATTACCTTGTTGGTCAAAACTGCAGCAGATTTAAGGGATATAAGTATACTACTTAGTTATGGCTAGCTGCTGGTAATTGTGTATATATGTGTCCTGGCTCTGTACCTCCATGCTTTGTACCTGAACTCTAGACCTGCTCATTAACTCTCTGTGTACCTACCATTGCTTATTTTGTGGATTAACCCCTTGTCTGATGAATTGGTTTCTTCTGATTCTCCTGGTATTCTGACTGTGGCTAGTTTTGGATTAACCCCTTGTCTGCTGTTTGGGCCTATCCATCTATTTTGGTTCTGACCCTGTTTGTCTATTACTCTTTTTACCCTGGCCATTCTTGTAGGTCGACTTCTAGCAAGCTTGCATCAGTTTTCTGGTACCATACTCCACAGACATAACCTAAGTCTCTAGAAGCCAAGTCCATCCTCCTTTCAGAGGGCTCTGGTGAAGAACCTAGGGGGAGCCTTAGCTTTCTACCAGCCCGAATGGTTAAGGTAAACTGGTAAACTTTTTCTGAATTTGTTGGCTGTGGTTCTGGATTGTTACCATAGTATTTCTTACATCCAGCTGCCTTAGACTACACCAAAAGAGGTCATAATGGTTTCACATGTATATAATATGCTCTAATATAGTATACATTTCCTAATTATTATCTCTAACAAGGAGGTAAATCCCAATTTATATTCTTCATACTAAGAATTTAACTGCAAGATTTATTAATTGAAATGGCCACCCAGATTACTCTCCACCTTAATTTTCAAATCGCACCTCACCACCTGTGCCCTTGATGCAATCCCACCTCATCTCTACCCTCATCACTATAGTTATTCCTGCCCTAACCCACCTACTCAACCTATCACTAACCACTGGTGTCTTACTTTCCTCTATTAAAGTTTACATGCAACATACTCAAGAAGCCTTCCCTGGGCCCATCTTATTTATCTGGCTATTGCCCCAGCTCACTACTCCCATTCACATCAAAATTCCTAGAACAACTGGTCCATATTGAACTATCTTCCCACCTCTCATCCAACTCACTTTTTAATCCACTACAATCTGGCTTCAGACCCAATCACCTCACTGAAACAGCCCTAACCAATGTCACCAATGATATTCTAGCTGACAAAGCCAAACAATCATTACTCGGTGCTCCTCCTTCTTGACCTGTCTTCTGCCTTTGACACTGTCCAACACATCACACCTCCTCTGTGTAGGTGTCCCTCAAGACTCTGTCCTGGGTTTCCAACTTTTCTCAATTTATACATTTGGTCTGGGTCGGCTCGAGACTCCCATAGCTTCCAATACCACCTCTATGCTGATGCCACTCAAATGTACCTCTCTGGCCTAGATGTCACTTCTATGCTATCCAGAATCCCAGCATGTCTATCAGCCATATCTTTATTCTCCTCCAACTTCTTAAAACTCAACATGGAGAAAACTGAATTCATCATCTTTCCACCATGTTACTCAGACCCTCTACCAGACCTATTCATTACAGTTAACAGCACCATGCTCCCTCTAGTCTCACAGGTCCACTGTCTGGGGATACCATTTGATTTTGTCCTGTCCTTCAAGCCACACACCATAACCCTTGCCACTTGCCACTTTCAACTAAAGAACATCTCTCTTATTCGCTTCTTCATCACTCATGAGTCAACTAAAATGCTAGTCCATGCCCTTGTCATCTCCTGCAAGGACTGCTGCAACATTCTCCTCTGTGGCCTCCAATCTATTCTCAACTGTTCTGCCGGTTAATACTCCTCTCCCCTCTTTGCTCTTCGGCCTCTCCCTCTTGACAATTCCTTTGCCCAGTGAAGTAAGTTTAAAATGCTAACAACTACATCTCAGACCTGCTTTTCAGATACATCTTCACACATAATCTCCAATCCTCTTAGGACCTCCTTCTTTATTCTCCTCTCATCTTTTCTTCACACAATTCTCACCGAGATTTCTCACGTGCCTCTCTTCTACTCTGGAACTTACTACCCTGGCACATCAGACTCTCCCCTAACATCCATATCATCCAAATTAACCTTAAAACCCACCTCTTCTGGAAACCCTACCACCTACAATGAACATGTTGCAACCACACAGCCAGATGAGAAGCTTCTACCCCCACCTACTGTGTCTTTTCCCTTCCCCTTGTAGATTGTAAGCTCTCGCAGGCAGGGTCCTCTCCCCTTCTGTACCAGTCTGTTATTAGTTTCATGTTTATCATATTTGCATTTTTTATATTATGTATGTGTAAACCACTATTTGTGTACACCACCATGGAATTAATGGTGCTTTCAAATGAAGAATAATAATAGAAAAGATAAGTGAATTTTTTTTGTTTCTAATAATTTACACCTATCAGCATTGTGCAGCTTTTAGTAGACTTTTATTTATAACATTACATAATAATCATAACTATTTAAAACTTACAAAACATGAGGAGTTCTGTAGGAAATGTTTTGAATAAGTGGGCATATGTTGGAAATATTTAAGAGTAGATTGCAAAACAAAAACTAGAACAGAGTGTTTTTATATGATAATAAAGTATAATACAAAGTTGATAAATCAAATCCACAAAGCAACTAAAATGGAATTATTGTACTAATGAAACAGTTTCCATTGACTGTCCACAGTCAAGTGCTCTATAAAAAGATAATTGTAACTGCATACTAAAGACCTAACTTATCACTTAGCCACTCTGTCAAACAACACTAGAAATTGTACTGTTCTGTCTAAATGTGGGAAATCAAATCTTTTGAGTTTCTGTCCATGGGAAATTGGTATGGAAATGTTCCCAGCCCTTCCCGTCTTTGGTCATGAGAATTTGCAGTCTTTCCTATTATTTTGTGGTACTTTTTAACAAATGGTTTCCTTTCTATAAGGATTCCAGGCTTGACAACACCCCAGATAAATGCCAAGATGAACCTAGAAAAACGCTGTGACAGACTTGGATAGCATGATCACATGAGGATGCAGACTAATTGGATGTCTGAATCTGGCTGTCATCCAAAGCCATTAGGACTAAATTCAGTCCCCCACAGACTCATATGTCTAGCCAAAGGCAGGCTGTAAAAAATATTTAAGTATGAGAGCTGATTTAAGTATGCTACACAAAAACGTCATTCATTTAAGCTCTTGTGCTATGGAAATATGAACTATACATAATAAGTTCTGTGGAATGTGCATTGATACAGGCGGCTTGGGACAGGTGCACGATGCATAAACTTACAGACTGAAACATTTCCTATTAGATATAGGTCTAATTGCCAGGTGCTAACATTCCCACTTCTGGATAAGTCTACATAGAATGAGAGATTTCACTGCAGTTCCACATGTTACATGTAGATTTTGGCATGGATTTCCAAAGATTTCACACTATGCATTGCAAAAGGTAAATCCAAAATTCAATCAAAAAATGAACATGCTGTGGATTTAGAAGCTGCAGCACATGTCAATTTACACTTAAATGCCTATCTCATTTGGTGAAACTGTATTTCACTTTGTATGTTCTGCCTGCAAATCCAGATGGAAAATCCACATCATTCCCACAAGTGACCCTTCCCTTATGATATTTCATTAAATGGACACATTAAAGAGAACCTGTCACATTAAACATGCAGTGCATTGAGGAATCTGCAGGAACAAGAGCAAGAAGAGCTTAGCAGCTTGCTATATAGTAGACATAAGCAAATTGCAAAAAAAAAATAATAATCATTTCTGATTAGGCAAATTTTTCAAGAAACTCAGGTCCAAATCAAATATGCTCCAATTACCTTGATTTGGGTTCAATTCGTCCGAATCAGCCAACAGACATGATTCAGGGTCCAATACGATTCTACCCAAATTGAATGTGCTCCAATTGCCTTGAAGATTTTGGTATAATACTCTGAGGTCTCATATTTTTCTCTCTCAAATTTTCTAAAATGTTTAACAATATTTCTCTCTCGCCACCACTTTTTCCTCAAAATTCATCCAAATCAAATCACCCAAAAATATGGATTCAAGTTAAATTTTTACAAAATTAATTATTTTATCTTTACATACAAGCGCTATGAAAATGTCATGAAACCCATGGCCATAATTGTGATGAATGACAAGAACAAAAAAACTGGCATAAGATCTTAGTGCATAAGGCTGCCTTAGTCAGTATGTAAGAAATAACAGCAACTTTTATCTGAATGTACTGTTATAATGGACAATACAATATTAAAAATAAGGCTTAAGTTAATCAGAGTATACATACGTTGTCCACAGTGGGTCCCAGTGTATCCTTTCTGACAGGAACATGAGTCCTCATTGCAGGATCCACCGTTCATGCAGCGCACATTGCAATTCATAACTATAGGGGAAAAAAAGAAAAGTTAGATCCTGCAATTAATGAAATACTGTAGATTAGGAGTAGATAGGCACCGTTAAATGATTGTGTCTTTTACGTGATTACCATTTACACATAAGAAAGAGGAAAAGGTGTCTTCTAATCATACATAGTTAAAAAGTTCTTCACACAAAATATATAAACGGCTTGCCGTCACCAACAGCATCAGTAGAGAAAGGACCGTGAATATAGTGTTCAACTCAATCAACAGGCAGGTGTTATTAGCAGGGCAGTGGTGCCTAACTAGCCCTCATATGCTAGTATTTTAGTTGAATCTCACACCTAAAGGGCCAACCCCAGATACAAGTCCCAAACTTATCCATAGTCCTATCAATGTGTCCCTATGAGTTTGACTGGACTCTAGCCAATTCATCAGGAAGATCTGAAAAATGGCAAAGTGTCAGCAGCAAATTGCAAGTGGTAATTTTCTGACCATGACAAGATGGTCAGTGGGCCAACCGTGAGGATGTCCGTGAGGGATCCATGTGCTCACCTTTTGCTCTCTGTGTTACTGTGTACATATTCCGCAGACACTGCTAGGCTAAAAATTAATTTCCAGAACATCTACTACCAATGGTCTGTGAAAACCGCTGACAGAACATGTCATCCATGTTGTGTCAGTGATTTTTCTTGGACCCACAGACTTCAAAGGGCATGTTTGGTATACATCATAGTCTAAATTAGTGCATTTCTCCATGGTATCACTGTGTGAATAAGCACATAAAAATCAACGGGTACATTTCTATGTACTCCATAGACAGCACACATCTGTGATTCACTATTGAGTGAAAGAGGCCTTAGTAGTCACAGGTTCCACCGAAGTGGAATCTCACCTATTCTATTATAGGAAAATGGGGTCAGATACCCAACACTAGTAAAGCCATGATTAATTTGCCACTGCTTCATGGCTGAGTTTAGAGTACCTACAAAGAACTCCTCTGAAAACCCAAACAGGATAGTGCATTTCAAGGATAACTGGTTCATTTCAGGAGGCTCTGTGCATTTTTTCATTTCCTCTGTGTAATGTTTAAAATAATGTATTATTTATTGTTATTCTTGTTTATATCATACTGAACTAACTTATATGAAATGTGTGTCAGCTCGCTGGATGTAAGTTCCTGCTCTTAGATGGACGTGCTAGCCTTCTGGGTCCACAGACAGGCAGCACACAGTGAGTATACATAGCTGAATTCCATTAGTGAGTCAGTTACCTAAGAAGCAATACAATGAATCCCTGATTCCAGAAATTCTCTTGAGAACTTGTACAGAGCTGTAAAGATTTTTTGTGGCCACAAGCAAAGTACCGTATGTGGTAAACAGATCTTCTCCTGGGTGCATATGAGAACTGGATATCTTAAAGAGTTCGTGGAATTCTAGATGGCATGCCATTAAGAGGAGCAGTCAGAAGACATGTGTCTCATAGTAGTGTTCACCTTAAAATTCCCTAGGTGCACGGAGACTATACATAAATGGATGCCTCTTCACAGAGAATAAACTGTAAATTCAAGGTTTTATTGTTCTGTCAGACAAATTTCTCACTTTCTCTAGTTTTGCAATGTATCTTTAACAGTCACTAGTTCCTTCTTCTCTACTTTGTATTTCTGTCTCCTAGACCCTTACTATGATGGGCCTCCTGTATGAACATTAGAAGACCTCCAAAGTGTCCCCCTTTTGGAGAGACAGTCCCTATTTGTCACCCAAGTCCCTCTGTCCCTCTTCTCTCCTTAAATGTCCCTCTTTTTGATCTGAGGGATAGATTTGCACTATTACATTTACAATATTGATCCAGGAAATATTTGTCTGGTTCATATCTGTACCCACCTTATACAGTGGATATAAAAAGTCTACACACCCCTGTTAAAATGTCAGGTTTCTGTGATATAAAAAAATGAGACAAAGATAAATAATTTCTGAACTTTTTCCAGCTTTAATTTGACCTATAAACTGTACCACTCAATTGAAAAACAAACTGAAATCTTTTAGGTAGAGGGATGTGGTTGCATCAGTGTGCACACCCTTAAACTAATACTTTGTTGAAGCACCTTTTGATTTTATTACAGCAGTCAGTCTTTTTGGGTATTAGTCTATCAGAATGGCACATTTTGACTTTGCAAGATTTGCCCACTCTTCTTGTCAAAATCACTCCAAATCTGTCAGATTGTGAGGGCATCTGCTGTGCACAGCCCTCTTCAGATCACCCCACAGATATTCAATCGGATTCAGGTCTGGGCTCTGGCTGGGTCATTCCAAAACTTTAATCTTCTTCTGGTGAAGCCATTCCTTTGTTGATTTGGATGTATGCTTTGGGTTGTTGTCATGCTGAAAGATGAAGTTCCTCTTCATGTTCAGATTTCTAGCAAAAGCCTGAAGGTTTTGTGCCAATATTGACTGGTATTTGGAACTGTTCATAATTCCTTTTAGCTTAACTAAGGCCCCAGTTCCAGCTGAAGAAAAACAGCCCCAAACCAGTATACTGCCACCACCATGCTTCACTGTGGGTATGGTGTTCTTTTGGTGATGTGCAGTGTTGTTTTTGCACCAAACATATCTTTTGGAATTATGGCCAAAAAGTTCAACCTTGGTTTCATCAGACCAAACACCTTTTCCCACATGCTTTTGGGAGACTTCAGATGTGTTTTTGCAAAATGTAGCCTGGCTTGGATGTTTTTCTTTGTAAGAAAATGCTTTTGCCTTGCCACTCTACCCCATAGCCCAGACATATGAAGTATACGGGAGAATGTTGTCACATATACCACACAGCCAGTATTCTTGCAGCTCTTTTAATGTTGCTGTAGGCCTCTTGGTAGCCTCCCAGACCAGTTTTCTTCTCGTCTTTTCATCAATTTTGGTAATGTCACTGTCATGCCATATTTTCTCCACTTGATGATGACTGTCCTCACTGTGTTCCATGATAATCTAATGCCTTGGAAATTATTTTGTACTCTTCTCCTGACTGATGCCTTTTAACAATGAGATCCCTCTGATGCTTTGGAAGCTCTCTGTGGACCATGGCTTTTGCTGTGGGATGCGACTTAGGCCGAATGCACATGGCCGTGTTTCATGGCCGTGAGCGGTCCGTGGAACCACGGGCTGGATTCCTGCTGAGAGTCAGTGGTTGCTATGACGCCGTGCGCTTCCTGCTGGCGCTGCAATACAGTAATACACTGGTATGATCTATAGCAGTGTAGTACTGTACTGCGGCAGCAGCAGGAAGCGCACGGCGTCATAGAAACCAATGACGCCGTGCGCTCCTGCTCTCAGCAGGAATCCAGCCCGTGGTTCCACGGACCGCTCACGGCCATGAAACACGGTCGTGTGCATTCGGCCTAAGAAAATTTCAGGAAAGACCAGCTAGAGCAGCTGAACTTTATTTGGGGTTAATCAGGGGCACTTTAAATGATGGCAGGTGTATGCTGACTCCTATTTAACATGATTTTGAATGTGATTGCTTAATTCTGAACACAGCTACATCCCCAGTTATAAGAGGATGTGCACACTTATGCAACCACATTATTTTAGTTTTTTTGTTTTCTTCTCTCCACCTAAAAGATTTTAGTTTGTTTTTCAATTGAGTTGTACAGTTTATAGGTCACATTAAAGATGGAAAAAGTTCTGAAATGATTTATCTTTGTCTCATTTTATTTTACAGCACAGAAACCTGACATTTTAACAGGGGTGTGTAGACTTTTTATATCCACTATATGTTATGGGTCTGGGCATAACATTTTCAATAAATGGTTCCGCACAGAATGCATTTCCATATGTGTTCCGATTTTTTGGCGGACCCATTGACTTGAATGGAGCCACGGAACGTGATTTGCGGGCAATAATAGGACTTGTTCTGTCTTTCAACGGAACGGAAAAACGGAAATACGGAAATGCTGAACCATTACAGGGAGTGCAGAATTATTAGGCAAGTTGTATTTTTGAGGATTAATTTTATTATTGAAAAACAACCATGTTCTCAATGAACCCAAAAAACTCATTAATATCAAAGCTGAATATTTTTGGAAGTAGTTTTTAGTTTGTTTTTAGTTTTAGCTATTTTAGGGGGATATCTGTATGTGCAGGTGACTATTACTGTACATAATTATTAGGCAACTTAACAAAAAACTAATATACAGGTTCTTCTCAAAAAATTAGCATATTGTGATAAAGTTCATTATTTTCTGTAATGTACTGATAAACATTAGACTTTCATATATTTTAGATTCATTACCCACCAACTGAAGTAGTTCAAGCCTTTTATTGTTTTAATATTGATGATTTTGGCATACAGCTCATGAAAACTCAAAATTCCTATCTCAAAAAATTAGCATT